>NW_004797475.1:77193-80608 GCF_000002075.1 Aplysia californica | reverse complement strand
ACAGACAGACAGACACACAGATAGAGCGAGACGGGCTGAAAAAGAGAAAGAGAGAAAGAAAGAAAGAAAGAGAAAGAGAAAGAAAGAGAGAGAGAGAGAGAGAGAGAGAGAGAGAGAGAGAGAGAGACAGACAGACAGACAGACAGACAGACAGACAGACAGACAGACAGACAGACAGGTAGACAGAGGGAGAGAGGGTGGAGAAAGAGAGACAGGGATAGAGAAAAAGAAATAGGGAGAGAAAAAAAAGACAGACAGACGGACAGAGAGGGAGAGAGAGATGACAGAGGGACAGAGGAGAACGAGTAGATTTGCTGAAAATTAAAACGATTATTCCTTTAATTACGGTGATATCATTTTTTTCAGATCTATAAAGACGAAGTAATGTTTCTGCATCTATTCTTTTTATTAGAATGTAGGCGCCTATGTCAACTTAAGCCATACGTCTTACAGTTTCTGGCCGAGGGAGGCAGGGAGTTGCCTAAAGTATGCGATAGAATTCACAGGCCTCCTTCTTTGTTAAAGGCATAGTGCCTAGTGCTAGTACCCTAGTGAACTAACTCCAGACGACACTACATTTTCTCATGACATGACAGCATCTCTTAGCATCGCCGTGGCAGTGATTACCGCGCGTAAGTGTTTTCACCCCCCGCGCCGGGCGATACGCGAAACAATCAAGTAACCTCCTTGGAAACAATGCACTGTTGTTATGGAGCGCCGCCACGAGTGTCACCTCTTTATTACTGTAATGCACAGAATTCTACACTTGTAGAATTCTGTGCTGTAATGTAAACCCTCTCTGGATCTACCTGCCAAAGAGTCAAGAGGCGTAACTGGCAAAACGGATGTACACCTGCCCGCTCTAGAGCTACTCCTGCTTTTGTCCCTTTTGTGAGTTTAGTGAGACTAAATCTTACTGTGATAATTAATTATTAGAGTGTATTTAAGCCTATACAGGGCTTTATCCCATAAGACTAGGCCTTAAAGCTCTGAGCACTCTACAGATCCATTCTCGTTTCTTCATCTCAGTAAAAACTTTTCATGTCTAGGTATCCTTTGACATTTCTTTCGTCTTTTGCCAAGGAAAGTTTTGCAGCACTGGTGGCAGCATGCGTAATATACGCAGTTCGTAAAAGCCAAAATGTTTGCCATCGGGGCGAAATCAAGCGCTAGTTAAAGATTTCGAGATAGTTCTGCTCAATGGGAAATTATTATCAAATTTATGATTTTTCTGTTTTTATTTCTTTTTTGGCCCAACACCCCATCTATCTATCTATCTATCTATCTATCTATCTATCTATCTATCTATCTATCTATCAAAATATATATGTATGTATATATATAAGAAAGAAAAAAAGATAAAATTCGCTTTTGAATGAATTTCAAGAGCCCAGAAGGGTTAGTCAGAAAAACGAAGAACTTAAAATTAAACTATTGCTGAAAATTGAAATAGTTATCCAACTTATTTGCGTGTCTAAAATCTGCGGTCGCGTGAAGGCACGTCAGCACGCGTGTCAGCCGTAGACTCTAGAGTTATCTCCTTTTTAAGCTAGTACATGTAGTATACATCTATGGTGTCAGCGCACTTCCTCTTCGTCTGAGATTACACACTACTAGGTAGGTAACTGTTTTACGGCGCTCGCAACTGCACAAGGATATATGAGCGCCCGGGACACATTAAACATTTTTCAGTTTGTTGGAAATTTTGAATTTTTTCCCGGGTGGCGGCCGAAGCCTGCTCTTACCGATTTTAGACCATAAAGGGATCTTTAACGTGCGCGACTTGCACACGGGACCTCCGAGATTTTTCGCTCTTGTCCGAGAAGGCTAGGTGTAGATCTTTCCCTCCAAAAGATCAGGGGTGTGGCTGAAAGACAGCAGTAAGAAGGAGTCATGGAGTAGCAGTAGAAAGGTTGCTGAAAGAGTCAGGAGCCCAGAGGAGGGGACAAAGGAGGTGAGGAGGTAGGGGACAGGAAGTGGAGACTGAAGCAGACGACAGAACATTACTTGAGAGCAGGAAAGGAGGTGAAAGGAGACAATTTTAGAAAAGAAAATAATTCTGTCGCTACACGGATTCGAACCCCGGATCTTTGAATGAGAGGCGAACACCTACACGCTAGGCCACGAGTGCTGCCTCACACTACTAGAATCTAGTACTAGACCCACGCAACAGCTTTTGTCAGTGTTCTGTTAAGTTAGGTCTTGATTAAGTTGCACAGAAGAGCAATGCAATTATATTATCTTCCCTTGCTGATGCCATTTACTTTTGTTTTCGCAATACGGATTCTACACTATGAACACCATGTCTGTATTTTGAATGCAAAGAATGTAATATATTATAAGAACAAATTAGGGATCTGAAAATATCTTTCAGCCTGTGCGGTTTTTTTTTCTCACTTTGTGCATACTAGACTGATCTTTGTGTTTATTTAAACTATGTTTACTGCAAGTTAGATGCTAACGGTATTGCTCTACAGAATATCAATAGTAGGGGCCTAGGCCTACGGGTTTCTTCTTTTTTTTAGGGTGGGGGGTTGTTTTCCTTTTCATACAAAATTACAATAAATTATAATTGTAACTAACCATAAATTGAGGTTAGGTAGAATTATTCTGGCATGACCCAAGAAGTTGTAGCACCTTGGATCGTAAAACAAATCACCATGACCAACGTACAACCAGCCTGGTTGCACGCAGGGCTTGGATGAGTTCGCCATGCCCTTGGTGCGACCACTGACATTCCGATGTGTTTTGTACTGCAAATGCTTATCACAATCAGTAGCAAATCATCATGGATTTAGAAAAAACCCAAAACAACAGCTTTGAAAACGGAAACTAATTTGTTTGTTTTTTTGTTATCTCCCCTTGATCAACTTGCCTAAAAATCTTCTCACAAATCAAGTTTTCAACAGACATTAAAAAATGTTTCTACCAGCTACAATAAAAAGAGAAATGAAAAAAGAAGTGGATTATATGTCAAAAGAAATCCCAAGGGAAGGATGGTCTGTTAATCCCCCCCCCCCCTGCTTTATTTAGAAGATAGTGAAAGTGGTTGCACCTTGGTCTGGTTTAACCTTGGGTAGTTTACCCTATCCATGTCATTGTATGTATATATATATATGTATATATAGATAGATAGCAGGCGCGGTTCGTCCATTGAGCACGGTCGTGCAGTGCCGCCCAAAATTTTAATGTTCTATTACATAAAACACCTACAATAACAAAATAAAAGACGCTAGAAACAAACGCTAGCCAAATATTATATCAAAATACGTTTCTCACTGGCGCCGTAACTGTCATTTCTGTGTCTATAGCGCCGTAAAACATCTACTATGCCATGCCAAAGTTCATGCGCTGTATCTATGCATAGCAGGATATTCAACAGTGGAAACCTGACCTATAAATCGCTTTTTGGGAT
>NW_004797475.1:60561-75668 GCF_000002075.1 Aplysia californica | reverse complement strand
CAAACACAAACACACACACGCACTCACACACACACACACACACACACACACACACACACACACACACACACACATCTACTTGCTTATTACAGGCGCACGCTTACACATCGTTACGAAATGAGCACTTACCATTACATAATAAAATAATATACTCAATGCGATTCGCAAAATTCGAGACATAGATCTAGTCATTTACTTAACATTGTACTGAACATGAATCTTCTGACATAAAATTAAATGATGTCATTAAATGTGTCTTTAAAGATATTTTTAATTTACACTCAGATTTTGTATATCTCAAGTGCTGGGGAAGAGAGTTCCAAACTGATGGAGCAAGGTGGACAAACGATCTTTCACCTCATTTCATTGTAAAATGAAGGATCTGCCACGTTCGTAAGATCAATAGCAATAGAAATGTGTGCTTAGCTGTTATATCCCCGGGCGCGCGCTGAGTTAATTATCACTTAAACATTGCTTCGACCTCAGTGAGAAACCTGTGGGGATGTTTTTTGGCGCCGGAGGTGCTGCTCCTGATTCGATTTCATAACCATTGCTGAAATGAAACCCCGAAAAGCTGTTTTCACCGTTGGAGTAAGTGGAGAAAAATTTAAAAAGGAAGCTTTGTGTCCTTTGAGTAAAGATCGCAATTTTGTTATTAAATCAGTCTCGTGGGCTTGGTGGGCCTCATGAGTTTACTTAGTTTATAATAATGAAGCAATTATACAATTTGCGTAAGTGTTGGACAAACACATTCTGTTTCGCAATTGCCACAAATCTTACATCGAGTTGCCAAAAAACTGGGATCGAATAAGCGATATACATGGCGTAGTATTTATTTTCATAATAATTTAACACTAATTGCCTTGTGAGTAACACGTTCAAAGGAACCTAGTAGTCTTCTTAGTTTTCCTAATTGTCTACCCCACTCAAAACGTGGCCTTGTTACCTATGAACTTTTGCATTCTCTATAAAGCCTTCACCTGTCTGCAAGGCTCCAGGAAGGGACATATCCTTTTAATTGACTGCTGTTCTTTAGAATACATTTTTGGGTATTCAGGCATTTGTATTAAGATTTAAAGGAAGAAACACCATCTTTCCTTTAAATAGTTAGACATTTTCTTACACCCGCAACGGGCTGATCTGAGAAACTACTCCTTTCTTCAGTAAATAGATTGTATGCACGAAATAATCGGACAAGAGCCAGAAAACTACTTTTAAGTATACTTTTGGACGCTAGAAAAGATTTTAAAAAGATGAATACAACACGAGATAACACCACGGCTGCTGTTGCTAGTGTGCAGGTGAAAGGATTAGGGCTGATAGACTACAGCACCACGGTACTTCTCACAAATATCTTCTTGTATGGTATCTGGATTCCGATAGTTTTCAGCGGAATCGTCACTAACACTATCAACACGGTTGTGTTTGTCCGCATCGGAATGAAAGACATTGTGAGCATATCGTTTCTCGCTCTGTCCGTGTCTGATTTGCTCTATTTGTCTTTTACCATGATCTATCTCATTCCTAGCACGCTGACATTTTCGGGCCGGCCAATCAAGTGGCTCCAGAGCCCATTCACGCTCAACTCCTACATCGTCTGGTATGCCGTTTTGTTCTACGACCTTTCCATCTTGATTACGACCTACATAGCCGTAGCCAGGTGTTGCTGCGTCACCCTGGCTCTCCAGTTCAGGAGTTTCTTCACCCTGTCTAGGACTTACACAGTCCTGGGCGTTCTTTCCGTCGTGTGCCTGGCTTTCCACATCCCAATGATCGCCTCACAGAATCTGCAATGGCAGACGGACAAGAAAACGAACAAGACAAAGCTGACTCTTGTGCGCTCCGATGCATATCCAGACGTCCAGTACTTCCATGACATCACTAACAGAAATGTTGTTCCCTACACATGTTTAGCCATCAATATCACCTGTCTCGCAGCTCTCACCTTTACTCTCAAATCAGCAACTCAGATCCGAAACAAGATGGCGATCAGCACTTCCACCGATGGCAACGCTGGAAAACGTGACTCGAAACTCAGCACCAAGGACATCCAAGTGGTCAAAGCTGTTTCTCTTGTGGCCGCCATGTTTGTGTTTTGCTCCCTTCTCACCACCATAAAAGCTTTGGTCCGTCGAGCGATCCCGGACTACGACAGTCGTGGTCAGTATAGAAATCTGTTCCAGCTCACCACGGGTGTGGTGACTATCTTCACCTACCTGAACGCTACCGTCAATATAACTGTCTACTATCACTTTAACACCAAGTACAGACAATCCCTGATGGAGATTTTCTGCAAGGGAAAGAAACCTTGAGAACTGAGGTACCGGACCCTCGGATGAAGAAAGCCATCTGATTTACTGCAATGTTTCGATTTCTATTAACTTCTTCAACTTTCATAAGCGATCAATACTTTAAGAATGATCACACTTACAGTTCAAACGTCACTCCTGTTTCAATCCCAATGGCTTTAAAAAAATACATTCTCATTTGTGAAAAATTCGTCTCAAAATAAATTTCTTTTGGATTTGGCTAATTTTGGAATAGAGTATCTCCTTATTTCTTTCCTCGTCATCTTCATTATTTTATCATTTGAAATTGCTACTTTCCCCTCTTCTGTCTGTCATCTTAAAAGCATCCACAGTGGAATGGACCATCTTGAGATAGTGAACGTTATAATACGTTTGTGTTTGTTTGTGCATGGCAGTGGGATCCAGATTTAACCCTGGAAGCAAATAAAAGCATGCAAGCTATTAATCTACAAAGCCATTTGCGGCAAATCAGTGTTTTAGACCCTAATAGATTGTACCGGTTGTCTCCCCCCCCCCAATCCATTTAAAGGGTAATAACTGAGTCATTTTTTGACCAATTTCAGCAAAACTTTGAACAAAGAACATTCAAGCAGGAGGACATCACATTGTCAAAATGAAGAAATTTAACTATCGTGTTCGAAAAATAACAACTTTTGAACATTTCAACCACAATTAGGTGAAACGCAAAACTTTCCAAATTCTTAAAAACCAGCCATATTGTTCTATTTTCAAATACCCAATATCTGTTCTTTGAAGAACAAATTTATACAAAATTTATATTGCAAAATAGGGAAGGTGGTAGTTATTCAAATTGTATGCTCCAAATGATGACAATTTCTCTGAAGACAAGCTCCAACCCACACTGGAATATTTGAAAAGCCCTGTGGTATGTTTCTGGGACGAGTCTTTGGACGTCTTGTCCAACATTGACTATCAACTGTTCGATTGTTTGTGGGTTGTTTTTGTAGACTCCTACTTTAAAAAAAAGAAACCAACTCCAAAAGGAAATGACTGAAGGGGTTCAAGTCGGGAGAATGCTTTTGGCTTATAAAGGGCTCCCCACTCCCCAAACCTTTCATGCAACCATGCAAGGGTCACTTTTGATGTGTGGGATGTGGTCTAGAGGTTAAGGCGTTCGCCTCCCATTCAACGGGACCCGAGTTCGAATTCGGATAGCGACAGGAATTTTTTTTCCTCTAAAATTTTCTCCTTTCGCATCCTTTCCTGCTCTCTAACAATATTCTGTCGTCTGTTTCGTCTCCTCTTTCTGCCCCAACCCCACCACCTCCTTTGCCCCCTCCTGAGGGCTCCTGACTCTTTCTGCAGCCTTTCTACAGGTACTCCTTGTCTCCTTACTGCTGTCTTTCAGCCACACCCCTGATCTTATGGTAAGTAAGATCTACACCTAGCCTACTCGGATAAAGGGGAAAAATCTCGGAGGTTCCGAGTGCAAGTTGCGCACGTTAAAGATCCATCGGTGGTCCAAAATTGATAAGAGTATTTTTCGGATACCACCTAGACAAAATTCGAAATTTTCTACCAACTGAAAATGTTCAATGTGTCCCATGCACTCAAATGATCATATACAATCGTGAGCGCCGTAAAACACTTAACAAAAAAAAATAAAATAAAAAGGACATCTTAGTTGTCAAAGTTGTGTCTCTTCTGTTCACAATTTTTGTGTTTTTCTTCCTTCTCATTGTCGCAAAATCTTCGGTCCGTTGAACGTCTTCAAATATTGCTGGTGGCGCCACCTGGGAAAAAAGTACAAACTTGGCGAACAAGTTGAGTATGGAAGTATACGAAATAATGATATATCAGGGTAACATTGCTACTAGGCGCCCGTCACAATTTCATACAAGTAAAAAAAATATGATTGAATTTCTTTCATTAACTTAGAGTGACAAGAACGAACAATGTGATGGAGGACTTGAGCATGTCAATACCATGCAACGGAAGTTGGTCAGAGTCAGGAGGCTTCCAGACTCGGCACCTGTCAGAAACATAGAATAATAGTCTATTCTAAACAACGTTCCTTGTGTTTTGTAAAGACTTGACCGAAATAGTTTCTGAAGTCATGTAGCATGCAAAAAAGTTACAATGATAAGTACATGTACTAAGACAAAGGAACTGGAAAACGTCCACTGTAAGTGTAAGTTGTTGGCTGGGGGCTCTTGTGGTCTGGAAGTTACGGTGTTCGCTTTTCGTACAATAGGTCCCAGTTTCGAAACCTGACAACGACGGAAAAATTCTCTACTGTAAGGTTTTCTCCTTTCAGTTCCTTTCCTGATCTCTAATCATGTTCTGTCCCCTACCCCCTCCCCTTTGCCCCCTCCTTTGGGTTCTTGACTCTTTCTGCAGCCTTTCTAATGATATCCTTCGGTTCCTTCTTACTGCTGTCTTTCAGTCACACCCCTGTTCTTGTGGTACGTAAGATCTAACATCTAGCCTTCTCGGATAAGTTCGACAAAGCTCGGAGGTACCGTGTGCAAGTTGCGCTCTATAAAAGTCTATAGGTGGTCTTAAAATCGATAAGAGAAGACTTCGGCCGCCACCCAGGCAAAATTCAAAATTCCTACCAAACTGAAAATATTAAATGTGTCCAGCGCGCTCATATGATCTTATGCAGTTTCGAGGGCCGTAATACACTCACCAAAACAAAGCAAAATTGTTGGCCTTAGCCACGTTTTGTCTTTGGGGGAAGAAGGCAATCAGTTTTAACGTTTAATTATCTTTTATTTGAGAGGCCACGATGTGGTAGTTGATGAGAATTCAACTGATCGCAGTACAGAAATACATTAACAAAATTGTTTTTCGGACTGAAAGATGAGCTACTTTTCTTCTCCAGAAATGAAAGAACCCCAAAACAGCGACAGAAACGACACCTGAGAATCATTGCAGACACGGCCGCTTTTTTTTAGCTGAGTGATCCAAATGATTGTGATGCAGGATCCTTGCCATTGCTGTAAAGGGAACACTGGCTTTTGTTAAAATCCGCTCTTCACAGACTTGCTAATCATTTAATGCAAATATATTATGACTTATCGAGTCTAATACTAATACGTTATTAACGTAGTCAAATTTACTTAAGTTCTGCGTTAAACGGACGTTTTTACACTTAAAGGTATTGCGGCCTTTCGTAGGCCGTAAAGCTATTTGAGTGCAGGCGTAATTCTACTACTACTATTTATAAAGGTGCAGAACTGATGTGTTTTCTAATCTAGACTTTGTATAGGTTTTGTAGCCTACAACCTGTAAGAGGCTTTAAAATATTGTTTATTATAAACAAGATATTCCTGTTTTTGACAAACGACTGGCAAAAACACCAACATATTCTGTCGAATCGCTCATTCTGATGCCTTCTTAGAAGGTAAAGATATGAAAAATATAGCATAAATAAATTTGTTAAAAAGCCTCTTACCAGTTACAACTACACCTGTTCTCTACACTTACTTCAAAGAAATTCCACGGACAACTTCTGAAATCTCGTTGCACTAAAATCCCATATCCCTAGAAATTCATGTTGTGAGATTGTTCTCACATACTTGTCAATGCAATGATATACATTTTTGTCAGAATCAGCCGCTGCACTTTAATCTAAAACTCAGTTGGCAAGAGCTTAAGGTGAAAATAAAGTAATAAGAATGCGCTTTGAAGTTATGATGAGATAATACCTTCTATTTCTAGAGAAGAACAGTAAAAAGTGAATCAAAAGTTACCTCAGAACGGGTGGTTGGCGGGTGCCTTGATGTGATTTGCTTTTTCTTTTACAATATATCAAACATCTGTCGTTCTGATCTCTAACCTTTCTTTTATTCGTTACTCTCTTGTAACACCTGTAATCTTCAGCACTTACATAACCTTATTGTGTTGCTCACCCCCACCCCCGCCTCCGCCCCCAAGAACTAAGTTTACCCCAGAACTTGAAACAGCCATCCATAGTTTTGCCTTTTTAAAAAGAAACAAAGTAACAAGAATGACACTTCTAAACACCGAAGTACACTTAGATCTATATCAACAGGTGGAACTTCAGGATAAATATTTTTTGTAAGTTGGGAGTTTCTTTTCTTACTAGATTTAAGAATGTTTAATTTCAGCTTAGAGTGTCACCCAAGAGCAATCGGATCTGCCTCTAGACAGAGTCGTCACGTTACTTGAGGTAGACGGTTGATAACAGTAAGGTAATATGCCAACAGTTTAAACTTCAAATCCACTTTGCGTCTGATCCCCTAAGCACGAGGTGTATTGATTGACAAGGCTTTTCGTACTGAAGGCGAATAGCGCAGGTTTTTTTTTTTTTGGGGGGGGGGGTTTTTTTTTTTTTTTGGGGGGGGGGGAAGGGAGAGTTTTTTTTTTTACAATGTTTTACGGCGCTCGTAACTGCATAAGGTCATACGAGCGCACGGGACACATTTAACGTTTTCAGTTGGTAGGAAATTTTGAATTTTGCCCGGGTGGCAGCCGAAGCCTACTTTTATGATTTTGGACCATCAAGGGATGCGCAACTTGCACACTGGACCTCCGAGATTTTCGCCCCTGTCCGAGAAGGCTAGGTGTAGATCTTTCCTGCCCAAAGATCAGGGGTGTGGCTGAAAGTCAGCAGTAAGAAGGAGTCAAGGAGTATTAGTAGAAAGGCTGCAGAGAGTCAAGAGCCAAGAAGAGGGGGCAACGCAGATGACGGGGGTTGCTGCAGAAAGTGGAGACGAAAGCAGATGACTGAACATTGCTAGAGAGCAGTAAGGGAGGTGAAAGGGGATACTTTTAGAGAAGAACAATTTCTGTCGTTATCCGGATTCGAACTCGCGATCTATTGAATGAGAGGGAAACACCGTAACCACTTGAGCCGCCAAAGCGCAGGTTTTAATCCGTAACATGAGGATTATTTCATTGAGTACCTCCGTATTTGTTGAAACTCTTGGAACAACATAAGGCTCAAAAGTCCAGACAGTGGTGACAAAAACAGGATGTCCTGTGGGGGGGGGGGGGGGGGGAGTGGGACTGTTAGTCGAGCACAGTCATTGCTACAGTGTACTTGTATTAGCTAGCGTGTTGAAAATCGTCTGTGTGCATGTCGCTTCTTGGATACTTGCTTCATTGCCGACACATAAGTTGTGGGATACAAAACAAACAGAATGTATTGTAAATTAATGCCAATGTAAAATAAAGAATGTATGCGCACATAACCGTATGGTTGAAATTCGGTACTGACTAAAAAAAAAAGGCCAGTGGAAGAATACTGGCGACCCAAAGGTCTATATACACCTATGCAGCAACATATGTTTAGAAAGCCTTAAAATTGAATATTTCCATAAACCTGTACTATGTACTTCCTGTTAGCTATATAAGGTGAGAAATTGAGCAGTGTGTCCTGGGTCTGTTTAGTTATACATGTACATGTATTATTAGGCAGATTAAGCGGGGAAATCAGTTCAACATGGTCAGTGTTTATAACACTTACATTAACTAATTGAAGAATAATTCACACCTTTGAACCCACAATACTGTCATGTCAGTCAATTTATTGCTAACCACACTTGCACTAGCAGCTCATGGGTGCGCGCGCTCTCTCTCTCTCTCTCTCTCTCTCTCTCTCTCTCTCTCTCTCTCTCTCTCTCTCACACACACACACACACACACACACACACACACACACACACACACACACACACACACACACACACACACACCCGCACTCACACACACAAACACACAAACACAAACATACAAACACATTCACACTCACACAAACACACACAGGCACACACACATGCGTATACACATACACTCTTTCCCCACACACCCAATACATACACACATACACACACGCACACACACACACACACACACACACACACACACACACACACACACACACACTCACACGCACACACACACACACACACATACACAAACAGACGAACATGCTCACATACAAATGCTCTCACAAGCAAACAAGCACATTTATACCGGAGTTATTAATGCTTGGGAGGGGACGGACTGATGTCTCACATGATAAAAAGGTAAATGTCTAATGAATGAAAGGAGATGCATTAACTTCATTAGTTTTTATGTGGCAGTTTTGAATTTCGCCTTTTCCTTTCAGCTGAAGTTGTATTCATGCATTTCTCTTGTTCTCAGTTTCGCAAACTTAGGTTCCAAAACCAGAGTAAGACCACTGTGTGGATTTTTAGGACCAACGACTAACGCCCATTATCAAAATTATGTGCCTGAAGCTTGTCAACTCGTTAACAACATTCATTTATTTAGGAACACGGGGCTCTCGTGGCCTAGTGGTTGAGGTGTTAGCCTCTTTTTCAAAGGCCCCGGATTCGAATCCGGGTAGCGACGGAAAAATTTCTTCTCTAAAATTGTTTCCTTCACCTCCTTTCGTACTCTCTAACAATGCTCTATCGTCTGCTTTAGTCTCCACTTTCTGCCTCCACCCCCTCACCTCCTTTGCCCCCTACTCTTGGCTCCTGACTCTTTCTGCAGCCTTTCTACTGCTACTCCTTGGCTCTTTCTTATTGCTGTCTTTCAGCTATACCCCTGGTCTTCTGGTAGGAAAGAACTACACCCAGCCTCCTCGGACAAGGGCGAAAAATCTCGGAGACCCAGTGTGCAAGTTGCGCAAGTTAAAGATCCCTTGGTGGTGTAAAATCGATAAGAGTAGGCTCCGGACGAAATTCGAAATTTCCTACCAACTGAAAATGTTTAATGTGTCCCGCGCGCTCATATGACCTTATGCAGTTGCAAGCGCAGTAAAACGCTTACCCCCCCCCCCCCCCCCAAAAAAAAAGAACACCCCCACCAAGGATTCAAACACGTGCTCCGTAGGCCCTATATTTAAGTGGGAACATTCATAGGTTCGAGTGGGGAACGAGGTATAGAAGGGGTGGGGGTATAAAGTAATGGATCGGGAGGGGGCATGCATGCACCGTCACATACGCATGAAACCCCTCCCACCTCCACCCCCATTGTTGAATTTTATTTCTATGAAGTTTTATCACAATTGGTTATATGATGACTGAGTTATTGCCGTTTAAGAAGTTTTTGGAAGCCTACTTCTACAGTACACACTTTCATAATACGGTACATGTATAAAGTATTTTTGTTGGCAAAAGAAAAAACCCCCACGGACATCTGATGATTGTTTTGTTCTGAAACAATAATGATAACAAGGCAAAGCTTATTTAGAGACACAGTTGTATTTCTTATCGCCCCCTCCCTCTCTCCTCCCTCTGCCCTCCCTTTAAAAACAAAACCCAAACCAGCCAAAACAAAACAAAACAACAACAATAACAACAATAACAACAACAAAGGCAACAAAACAAACTAAACAATAACAACGCAATCAGCTAACACGTGACAGATAACTGATCAACATACATCAACATGTGAAGTTAAAATATCAAAGATATTATTGACGACAGCCTTGCTGTCACTGTGTCTTTGAAATCTATCTACTGATAAATGAAAATAAACATAAACATAAAGTATAACACGAAATCTGTTTTACAACGGTGCGCATAAGCACACATATACATTAATACATAACTGCATGAATAATAGACAATCTTAAATATCACAAACATAGACAATCTGCACACCACTGCTGGTCGCCACTGTGCCACGCCCTGTTTTTCAGCTTGTATTGCCGTGTGCTGCTCAAGGACCCAACTCCTCCACGTCGTGTCACCGACGCACACTAGACATTGGGAGCTCACACGGGTGACCAGTAACCAATTTTGAAATCATACCGAAGAATGGACGTTGACATTTTATTTTGAAATGGAATTGAAAAGCAATGGCTCCATTCCTTGAGCAACACACGATAAACCTAGTTCAGAAGTAAGGGGCTGCTCAAAAGGGATTAGCATAATAATAATATTGTGTGTAATTTGTCTATGATTTTGTGCATTATTCATGCATACTATGTATCAAAGTTTTTTTTTTTACGTTCTTGTACGCCATTGTAAGACTAATGTCTTAAATTGGAATTTTAAAATTTAAATTAATTTTTTTTTTGGTAGTAGGAATTATATTTTAATACACCTTGACATCACGATTGTCGTCAATTAGTCGTGACTGTAATAAGAAATACACTATGGTGATGATCTAAGCCCTAAACTCTTGGCTGTCGAGCTGAAGGCATGTGGGTAGCTAAAAGTTCAATTCCCGAGTGGAGAGACGTTTTTATCGAGTATCTCGGTCTTTTTCTGGGATGTTGTACCCTCCCAGCCCGGGTTGGCCCGTACAGGCAGGGTTGGAAGCCAGCCTCCCGAATGGTCTATACATTATTGTGTCGCTGAAGGTGTAAAAACACCTTCATTAAGAAAAAGAATAATACTACTTACTTGGGGACTGCTGCCGGCAGAGACGTTTTTTAAAATGAAAATGTCACTAAGTGCCTCACTGTTCCTACGCTCTTTTTTGTACCTTTTACTTCATTGGGAGGGAGGTTGTGAGCGGACCTCTTTATCAATGTATAGTGTTATATCATTGTATATACCATTCATCCCCTGAAACTGAAAGGCTAAAAGATAAATGTGCACATTTACAATAAAATGTTTTAAATACATTGTACTGAGATTTTAAGCCATTTTTGCTAGTATACAGTGGGCCCAAGAGAAACTTGAATATGTATTCTCCCAATCATCATTGCACTACCAAGTCATGCAGCCTACTGCCTACAAATTTAAAGATCGTTCTGCATCATGTGACATATTACTTTTTCATCTGCAACAGGAGTCGCTCGAGATATGGTCATTCAAAATTGACCGTAAAAATCAAGCTTGGCAAAATTGTGTGAAATCTAAGAAATGTAAAAAAAAAAAAAAAAAAAAAGAATCTACACGCTAGTACTGAGGTCTACCAATATTGGTGGAGTGGGCATGTATTGCATATCAAATGAATGGATAACTTCTCTGTCGGCAAGAAAAGGAAAAGATAATTTAAACAGATTGGAAAACAGCGTGGTCACAAATACCACGCAATACTTAAAATGAAAGATTACATAATATGCTCTTTAGTACTTGGTTCAGGATATTAACACGGTTTTGTGAAAAGCACGAACCCTTTGGCCATCAGCTGTCTTAGATTCTGGACACAATTATCTGTTATTTCATCTCAAATGACACAGAGATATACACACACAGCGTCTGAACTGGGAGCAAAGTCGTCTTTCTTCAGCTGTTGTTTAATGGGGCTTCACCTATCTCAATCTGTAGGATTCATATAGGTTTTAAAAAAAAAACTGATGACAACTCCGTCGCCGGCATTCTTTGCTTTTCCAAGAATTGTCTAAAGGCGTTAGCCCTGTGACAAGGCGCTTTGTCTTGTATAAAGATGTCTACTTGAATGACACCATGACGAAAATACTAATACTTAGGACGTAGTGTTACAGCACTTGAGCGATGTCATCCTCAAAATGAAGCATTCCGTTCATTTTCACGAGTGGGGATTTGTTCATTCCAGTCAGGCTACCCCAAATCAAGGCAATTTCGTGATCTCTGTTCATCAGTGACAGATGATTATGTCTAAAATCGAAAAAACCCCCACAGTTCATGCTAAAAATGTTTGGTGCTCAAGATATGAGTACATGTAACGTCAAGTCTAAGTTTTAAGGGGTATTTGTGACTTCTCTGTTTCCCGTCTGTCTGAAAATATCATAGTATAACATTGTTCATTGCAGAGACAATAATATTTCCCATTCATTTTATATGCAACACCTGTCCCCTCCACGAAAGGTAATACCCTCAAATACAAGGGTAAAATGTATCCTTTTACGTTTCTTTGAATTCACACAATCTTACCAAGTATGATTTTTAAAAGATCATTTTTGAGTGACCATATCTTGGGTGACTCCTATCTTAGTTTAAAAAACAAAGTGTCATATGATGCAGAATTTATTTAGCTTTAAATTGAAATGCTGCATTAATGTGTAGTTAATAATAATAATAATAATGGTAATAATAATAATAATAATAATAATAATAATAATAATAAATTGACATTTATATAGCGCTCAACCCCGATTAAAGTACACAGGCTCTCGAGCGCTTTACAATACAGTACAACGTACGAGGGCTTTCCCACGGAAAACCGGAAAGGGTCCGTAAAAGCAAAAATCTTTGTCCTATTATAATAAAACTGTATCACATCATACCTCAACATGTGCTTTATTTCTCAATGTAATCACCATCCCGCTGGACACATTTTTCCCATCGCTGGATCTGGGAGAAGATATCCTCCCTGAAGAATCTTTCGTCAAGGGATTTCAACCAATCGTTCACGGCTTCCACGAGGTCTTCGTCGTCGGTGAATCGCTGTCCAGAAATATGGCGTTTCATTGGTTCAAAAAGGTGATAATCTGACAGGGCCAAGTCAGGACTGTGAGGGGGGTGTAGTAGAACTTCCTAGCCGAACCTTTGGAACCAGTCTTTCGTGACGTTTGCGGTGTGTGACGTTGTGTTGCCATGCTGCAAAATGACCCCGCTGGTCTTTTTCGGCCCCAACCAATCAAGCAGAGACCTTTCAATAGTGCAGCTCATCAAACTCTATCCTATAGACAGTCGACTTTGAAATGCTTAGCGACTCGCAAATTTAGCGAATCTTTAGGCACCTGTCTGTTTGAATAAGTTCGTTAACGCGACTCTTGTTGTCCTCAGTCTTGGCAGAAAAACAAGATCCTGGGTAAACTTTGTCATTGATATCGGAGTGCCCGGCTTTGAACTTACTACATCACTCATATACTCGTGACTTTGCCATTACTTTCTCCCCATAAACTGACTTTATTTCAGTGTGTAATTCTAGAGGTCTGAGACCTTTTGCGGTCAGAAACCGAAAGACAGACCTCACTTCTACCTTTGACCAATTTTCCAAGGGGGTAGCCATCTTTTGATAACTGCTGTGCTCATTTGGTTTGTGCGATGCTCATGGTGCTCAATCGGGAAATTTCTAAATGATTGTTTTACAAGTGTGCGTTTACAGAATGTGAAAATATTGAATAGTTTTCAAATTACAGCCAAATTCCGGTTTTCCGTGGGACAGCCCTCGTACAATAGTAACATAAAACGTTGTGTCCTGACTAAAAGAAAATAACTCCAAATATTCATATTCAAATATTCAAATATTAATTTTATTAGTTCAAGCAGAGAGGGTTTACAGTAATAGAGAGGTGACACTCGTGGCGGCGCTCCATAACAACAGTGCATTGTTTCGCGTATCGCCCGGCGTGGGGCGCGAAAACACTTAGGCGCGAAGATCGCTGCCTCGGCGATGCTCAGAGATGCTGTCATGTCATGAGAAAATGTAGTACCGTCTGTAGTTAGTTCACTGGGTTACTAGGCCTTTAAAGAAAGGAGGCCTGTGAATTCTATCGCATATTTTAGACAACTCCCCTTCCCTCTACCATAAACTGTTAGACTTGTTTTTGGCTTAAGTTAACATACATCCTAATAGACAAATAGACGCAGATACATTACTTCGTCTCTATAGATTTGAAAAAATAAAATCACCGTAATTAAAGGAATAATCGGTTTAATTTCTGTCTGTCTGTCTGTCTGTCTGTCTGTCTGTCTGTCTGTCTGTCTGTCTGTCTGTCTGTCTGTCTGTCTGTCTGTCTGTCTTTTTCTCTCTCCATGTCTCCTTTTCTCTCTCCCTGTCTCTCTTTCTCCCCCTCTCTATCTCTGTCTGTCTGTCTGTCTGTCTGTCTGTCTGTCTGTCTGTCTGTCTGTCTGTCTGTCTGTCTGTCTGTCTGTCTCTCTCTTTCTCTCTCTCTTTGTTTTGTCTGTCTGTCTCTCCCATTTTCTCTCTCCCTGTCTCTTCTTCTCCCTCTTCTCTCGCTCTGTCTATTTGTCTGTCTGTCTGTCTGTCTGTCTGTCTGTCTGTCTGTCTGTCTGTCTGTCTGTCTGTCTGTCTGTCTGTCTGTCTGTCTGTCTGTCTCGCTCGCTCTGCTTCTCTGTCTGTCTGTCTGTCTGTCTGTCTGTCTGTCTGTCTGTCTGTCTGTCTGTCTGTCCGTCTGTCTGTCTGTCTGTCTGTCTGTCTGTCTGTCTGTCTGTCTGTCTGTCTGTCTGTCTGTCTGTCTGTCTCTCTCTCTCTCTCTCTCTCTCTCTCTCTCTCTCTCTCTCTCTCTCTCTCTCCCTCTCTCTCTCTCTCTCTCGCCCCTCCCCCCTCTTTCTCTTTATCTATGTATCGCCATATTTCTAGACTGTTCTCTCTTTAATAATTAATAGATAGCATTTGCATAGCGCATATCCCGGCTTTATATATCTATGTCTCTGAGTTTCTCGTTTGCTGCTTCTCTTTCTTTCACTATAACTTTGTCTTTGTGATTGTGTGTGTTTGTCTGTGTGTGTGTCTGTGTGTGTGTCTGTGTGTGTGTCTGTGTGTGTGTCTGTGTGTGTGTGTGTGTGTGTGTGTCTGTCTGTCTGTGTGTGTGTCTGTGTGTCTGTGTGTCTGTGTGTCTGTCTGTCTGTCTGTCTGTCTGTCTGTCTGTCTGTCTGTCTGTCTGTCTGTCTGTCTGTCTGTCTGTCTGTCTGTCTGTCTGTCTGTCTGTCTGTCTACCTATCTGTCCTATCTAAGGCGGTCTTTTCCATTTCACTTGATATTTTTCTAAGCCCTTGATTGACTTTCTTCATATTTAAAAATTTGACGTTCTCATGGTTGAATTTTGTTTCTTAGAATTTTTCTTGAAATTAATGTAGAGTTGACCAAATGGGTTCTCTTTTTTTTAAGACACCTTGTATCTCTATTTTGAACTGCTTAAACCAATGCACAACATCTGTGGTTGCCGTGAGG
>NW_004797475.1:55430-60196 GCF_000002075.1 Aplysia californica | reverse complement strand
TCTCTCTCTCTTTCTCTCTCTCTCTCTCTCTCTCTCTCTCTCCCTCTCTCTCTCTCTCTCTCCTCTCTCTCTCCCCCCTCCCTCAAAAGCTTTATGTTCACTCTATAGTTATCAATTTCTTTGTAAACTAAAGGCTGCGCGTTAACGATCAATGGCATCTAAAAAGTATTATTTTTGAGCTGTGACGTAGGGCATATATGCGTGTTCAAAATTTGTGTGAATAATCCAATTTTCAGCATTACGGTGATTTATAGTATTTTATATACATCTAAAAGAACCGTTTTTTAATCTAGCCTCAAATGATATGGAAAAATATAATTAAGTTAAGACAAATTGATGATACAAACTGCTGTGCAAAGTTTGTGTGACATTGATTTACCCGTTAAAGAGATATTTGAAGGTACGTTACCCCACGAACATTTGACTGCGGCATAGGTTATTATTAAACATATTTGACACTTCGGATAAGTACGAGACAAACAAATTTTATTGTCAGAAATCTTGAATCGAATTACCTGAGATTGGATCTAATGAGCTATATGGTATGTATATTTAATTTTCATGATATCGCAGACCCTTCGAGTAACAGGTTAAAAGGAAACTATCTGCTTTTAAGATGAGAATTTATTGTTTGATTTATGTTCACATCGTACAAAACGTGACCGTTAAATTTCTAAACCTATAGATTATGACACCTTTAATTCTCTACCCTGTAATAGTAATAATAGATAATATACAGCCAGCATTTGTATAGCGTAAATCCCCCCTCAACAGTAAGCTCTATGAGCTTTACAATTTGTACTATTATTACTCCAGCAGACCTGAGAGCATTCTGAAACAGCCTCAACTTCCTGGGAAGCACACAGTGCTAGCGGTCATTTATATGCACAAAACACTAACATACTGACAAGATCCTTCGCTGTTTCTGGCCGGGTACCTATTCGGTGTAAAGTGCCTTTCCCAAGGACACAACGTAGGACCCGCGGCTCGAACTCCCGAACCCGCAACCTCACGGTTACGAGTCCTGTAGCCTAACCATTAGGTCACCTACAGTACAAAGTCTTCATCTGTCTGCAAGACAAGAAATAGAAAGAGACAGCATTATCCTAGCTCCTAGCTGACAGTTATATAATATACTGGCACTCTCTTATAAACGTTTCCAAAGCGTTTACTCCTTTGTATTGTGATACATGTACGCGTATAAAGAATGTACTAACGTGTTTTATCATTAAACTTTTTAGACATTAATTAAGATTAGTATAGGGCGAACCTACGCCCGCTTTTTTCGGACAAAACAGATTCTGTATGAGGCATTTTGGAGAAGAGTCTGACACTGACAACTAGGATTTTTTGACTGTACTTTTTGACGTTTAAAAAGATAAAAAGATGGATGCTGCACTAAATAACACCACAGCTGATGTTGCTGGTGTTGAGGTACCTGTACAGATGAAAGGATTAGGGTTGATAGACTACAGCACCACGATACTTCTCACAAATATCTTCTTGTATGGTATATGGATTCCAATAGTTTTCAGCGGAATCGTCACGAACATTATCAACACAGTTGTGTTTGTCCGCATCGGAATGAAAGACAGTGTGAACGTATCGTTTCTCGCTCTGTCCATTTCCGATTTGCTGTATTTGTCTTTTAACATGATCTGTCTCATTCCCAGCACGCTGACATTTTCGGGCCGGCCAACCAAGTGGCTCCAGAGCCCATACACGCTCAACTCCTACATCGTCTGGTATGCCATTTTGTTCTACGACCTTTCCATCTTGATCACGACCTACGTAGCCATAACCAGATGTTGCTGCGTCACCCTGGCTCTCAAGTTCAGGAGTTTCTTCACTGTGTCTAGGACTTACACAGTCCTGGGCGTTCTGTCTGTCGTATGCCTGGCTTTCCACATCCCAATGATCGCCTCACAGAATCTGCAATGGCAGACGGACAAGAAAGCAAACACGACAAAGCTGACTCTTGTGCGCTCCGATGCATTTCCAGACGTCCAGTACTTCCATGACATCACAAACAGAAATGTTGTTCCCTACACATGTTTAGCCATCAATATCACCTGCCTCGCTGCTCTCACCTTGACTCTCCAATCAGCAACTCAGATCCGAAACAAGATGGCGATCAGCGCTTCTACGGATGGCAACGCTGGAAAACGTGACTCGAAGCTCAGCACCAAGGACATCCAAGTGGTCAAAGCTGTTTCTCTTGTGGCCGCCATGTTTGTGTATTGCTCCCTTCTCACCACCATAAAAGCTTTGGTCCGTCGAGCGATCCCGGACTACGACAGTCGTGGTCAGTATAGAAATCTGTTCCAGCTCACCACGGGTGTGGTGACTATCTTCACCTACCTGAACGCTACCGTCAATATAACAGTCTACTATCACTTTAACACCAAGTACAGACAATCCCTGATAGAGATTTTTTGCAAAGGAAAGAAACCTTGAGAACTGAGGTACCGGACCCTCGAATAAAGAAAGCCATCTGATTTACTGCAATGTTTCGATTTCTATTAACTTCTTCAACTTTCATACGCTATCGATACTTTAAGAATGATCACACTCACAGTTCAAACGTCACTCCTGTTTCAATCCCAATGGCTTTTAAAAATACATTCTCATTTGTGAAAAATTCGTCTCAAAATAAATTTCTTTTGGATTTGGCTAATTTTGGAATAGAGTATCTCCTTATTTCTTTCCTTGTCATCTTCATTTTTTTCATTTGCAATTGCTACTTTCCCCTCTTCTGTCTGTCACCTTAAAAGCATCCTCAGTGGGATGGACCATTTTGAGATAGGGAACTTTATACATTGTAATACATTTGTGTGTTTTTTTGGTGCATGGCAGTGGGATCAAGATTTAACACTGGAAGGAAATAAAAGCATGCAAGCTATTAATCTACAAAGCCATTTGCGCAATCAGTGTTTTAGACACTAATGCGGTTGTCTTTAAAATACAACCATTTTAAAGGGTAATAACTGAGTAATTTTTTGAACAATTTCAGCAAAACTTTGAACAAATAAAATTCAAGCAGGGGGACATCACATTGTCAAAATGAGGAAATTTGACTCTCGCGTTCGAAAAATAACAAATTTTGAACATTTCAACCACAATTAGGTGAAACGCAAAACTTTCCAACTTCTTAAAAACCAGCCATATTGTTCTATTTTCATATAGCCAATATCTGTGCTTTGAAGAACAAATTTATAATGCAAAATAGGGAAGGTGGTAGTTATTCAAATTGTATGCTCCAAATGATGACAATTTCTCTGAAGACAAACTCCAACCCACACTGGAATATTTGAAAAGCCCTGTGGTATGTTTCTGGGTCGAGTCTTTGGACGTCTTGTCCAACATTGACTATCAACTGTTCGATTGTTTGTGGGTTGTTTTTGTAGACTTCTACTTTAAAAAAAGAAACCAACTCCAAAAGGAAATGACTGAAGGGGTTCAAGTCGGGAGAAGGCGGTGATCATTCATTTGTAAGCTTTTGGCTTATAAAGGGCTCCCCACTCCCCAAACCTTTCATGCAACCATGCAAGGGTCACTTTTGATGTGTGGGGTGTGGTCTAGATGTTAAGACGTTCGCCTCCCATTCAACGGGTCCCGAGTTCGAATCCGGATAGCGACAGGATTTTCTTTCTCTAAAATGTTACTACTTTTGCATCCTTTCCTGCTCTCCTACAATATTCTGTCGTCTGTTTCGTCTCCTCTTTCTGCCCCAACCCCATTACCTCCTTTACCTCCTCTTCTGGGCTCCTGACTCTTTCTGCAGCCTTTCTACAGCTACTCCTTGTCTCCTTACTGCTATCTTTCAGCCACACCCCTGATCTTATGGTAAGTAAGATCTACACCTAGCCTTCTCGGATAAAGGGGGGAAATCTCAGAGGTTCCGAGGGCAAGTTGCGCACGTTAAAGATCCATCGGTGGTCCAAAATTGATAAGAGTATTTTTCGGCCGCCACCTAGACAAAATTCGAAATTTTCTACCAACTGAAAATGTTCGATGTATCCCATGCACTCATATGATCATAGGCCATTGTGAGCGCCGTAAAACACTTTAAAAAACAAAATAATATAAAAAGGACATCTTAGTTGTCAAAGTTGTGTCTCTTCTGTTCACCATTTTTGTGTTGTTCTTCCTTCTCACCATCGCAAAATCTTCGGTCCGTTGAGCGTGTTCAAATATTGCTGGTGGCGCCACCAGAGAAAAAAGTACAAACTTGACGAACAAGTTGAGTATGGAAGTATACGAAATAATGATATATCAGGGTAACATTGCTACTAGGCACCGTCACAATTTCATACAAGTAAAAAAAATATGATTGAATTTCTTTCATTAACTTAGGATGAATGAAATAATAAATGAAGCAGTTGTGGACCTGGTAAAATTCTAATAATCGATAGACATTATTAGAGCTCGATTTATCAACACCACTGCCCACTGCTCTATACCTAGAGTGACAAGAACGAACAATGTGATGGAGGACTTGGGCATGTCAATCAAATGCAACGGAAGTTGGTCAGAGTCAGGAGGCTTCCAGACTCGGCACCTGTCAGAAACATAGAATAATAGTCTATTCTAAACAACGTTCCTTGTGTTTTGTACACTGTAAGTGTAAGTTGTTGGCTGGGGGCTCTTGTGGTCTGGAAGTTAGGGGCTGCTCAAATATAATCTTACACCTTTTGGGACTTTTTGCCCCCCCCCCCCTTTTCTTACACTTTTCTAACATTTGCCCTTACCCCCCCCCCCCCTCC
>NW_004797475.1:48052-55330 GCF_000002075.1 Aplysia californica | reverse complement strand
CCCCTTTCTTACACTTTTCTTACACCACTAGCTCAGGCGAAATATCTCTGCTTAAATGAATTCCTCTTGAGATTTAGTCCCAAATTGTTGACTTTACACAAGCTTAATACTCAAGCAGTTGACTGTATCAGAAACACAATTAGATCTACTTAAGATTACTTAAACAAAGAAGGTAAAAAAAACGGGACCACAGTGAGGTGTTGACTGTAAGCAAGTTGACTAGATCTATCAGGATTCCACTGTATCTGTTATTACTGATCATTATGCTGAAAACAAATAGTGAAATTAGTTATCATCAACAAAGGCAGTGCTCTTCAGTATCTCAAAAATATTTGTTCTCCTCACAAAAGTGTAATATTACTTTAGTTCAAGATCCCCCTCCCCCCTTTCTTACACTTTTCTAACAGGAGCCAAAACCCCCCCCCCCCTTCCAGTTCCAGGCGTAAGATTATATTTGAACGTACCCTAAGATATAATATTACATTGTTCGCTTATAATGTTATAATGATAAAAATAATATGATAAAATATATATCGCGCAAATCAGTAAAACAATCATTGCTCTATGTGCATTGCATAATATTCATGAAAAACATGCATACACACACATACATGTACATAATAATATATGCACTAAAAATATTAAGTGTCACGACATGGTGGGATCAAGCGCTCGTCAGTTTTGATTTTTAAGCGTACAGAGTTATTGATATCATCTTAAATCCTGTCCATTTGCCTTCCTTTTGATGAAAACGATATTCATCTATGCTGAATAGAAGTCGAAATATTAGTGATTGAAGGAGGTGGGGTCACCTGATTTCAGAGGTAAATTTAGTGAGAAAACGGCCGCCAAAGTTTGATAACTTCAATAGCTTGAGAGCCTTTAAAACTGAAAAATCACACATTTTGTGCATGTAATAATGTTTTTCAGTATGGACGTAAAAGTGTTTAGCGTGAAAAAAAAATTCAATAAAAGTTCCCAAACCTGTGGAAAAATGCCAGGCTTTTTTTCCACTTTCATTATTTTGACGAGCGCCTGATTTCACCACGCTGCCTCACAATTAGAGTAAATCATTCAAGAAAAATATTGAATACACACTCTTTCTTACTAATTAGGAAAAAATTGAGACTCATGTTAATGACCAAAGCGCTTAAATTAAAAAAAAAAAATTACAGTGGAATTCTGATAAAGTGAACACCCCGGACAGAAAAAAAGTGTTGACTTTGAGCAATGTCGACTTTATCCATTGTACTAGCGGGGTACTGGCCAGTGAAAATCGAAGATGACAGCTACAAAAGTACAAAGTACTTGGTGATAAACAAGATGTAATCTCAATTTCACGCAGTATAATTCTAAAGTTGTCTCCAAAACAAGAGATAATAGAAGAACAAAGTACACAAGTAATTGGAGGTGTGTACACCACTTGCTCAGGCGAAATATCTCTTCTTGAATGAATTCATCCAAGGATTTGGCCCCAAATTGTTGACATTAAACAAGGTTAACACTCAAGCGGTTGACAGTATCATAAACTCAATTATTTAAACAAAGAAGGTGAGAAACGGGACTACAGTGAGGTGTTGACTGTAAGCAAGAGTTGACTTTATCAGGATTCCACTGTATTTGTTATTACAGATCATTTATGCTGAAAAAAAGTGAAATTAGTTATCATTAACAAATGCAGAGTTCATTATTATGTTACAAATATTTTTTCACCTCACAAAAGTGTAATATTACATTAGTTCAAGACCCCCCCCCCTTTTCTTACACTTTTCTTACAGGAGCCAAAGACCCCCCCCCCTCCCCTCTCAGGCGTAAGATTATATTTGAACGGCCCCTTACGGTGTTCGCTTTTCATGCAATAGGTCCCGGTTTCGAAACCTGACAGCGACGGAAAAATTCTCTGCTGTAAGATTTTCTCCTTTCAGTTCCTTTCCTGATCTATAACCATGTTCTGTCGTCTGCTTTCGTCTTCATGTTCTGTCCCCTACCCCCTCCCCTTTGCCCCCTCCTTTGGGTTCTTGACTCTTTCAGCAGCCTTTCTAAAGATATCCTTCGGTTCCTTCTTACTGCTGTCTTTCAGTCACACCCCTGTTCTTATGGTACGTAAGATCTAGCACCTAGCCTTCTCGGATAAGGGCGACAAAGCTCGGAGGTACCGTGTGCAAGTTGCGCTCTATAAAAGTCTATAGGTGGTCCTAAAATCGATAAGAGAAGGCTTCGGCCCCCACCCAGGCAAAATTCAAAATTCCTAAGAAACTGAAAATGTTAAAAGTGTCCAGCGCGCCCATATGATGTTATGCAGTTGCGATGGCCGTAAAACACTCACCAAAACAAAAGCAAAATTGTTGGCCTTAGCCACGTTTTGTCTTTGGGGAAGAAGGCAATCAGTTTTAAAGTTTAATTATTTTTTATTGGGTTTGAGAGACCACGATGTGGTAGTTGATGAGAATTCAACTGATCGCAGTACAGAAATACATTAACAAAATTGTTTTTCGGACTGAAAGATGAGCTACTTTTCTTCTCCAGAAATGAAAGAACCCCAAAACAGCGACAGAAGCGACAAATGAGAATCATTGCAGACACGGACGCTTTTTTAAGCTGAGTGATCCAAATGATTGTGGTGCAGGATCCTTGCCATTGCTGTAAAGGGAAGACTGACTTACAATTTTGTCAAAGTCCACTATCCACAGACTTGCCAATCATTTAATGCAAATATATTATGACTTATCGAGTTTAATGCGTTATTAACATAGTCAAATTTACTTAAGTTCTGCGTTAAACGTTTTTACACTTAAAGGTATTGTGGCCTTTCGTAGGCTGTATAACTATTTGAGTGCAGGCGTAATTCTACTACTACTATTTATAAAGGTGCAGAACTCATGTGTTTTCTAATCTAGACTCTGTATAGGTTTTGTAGCCAACAACCCGTAAGAGGCTTTAAAATATTGTTTATTATAAAGAAGATATTCCTGTTTGTGACAAACGACTGGCAAAAACACCAACATTTTCTGTCGAATCGCTCATTCTGAGGCATTCTCAGAATGTAAAGATATGAAAAATATAGCATAAATAAATTTGTTAAAAAGCCTCTTACCAGTTACAACTACACCTGTTTTCTAAACTTACTTCAAAGAAATTCCACGGACAACTTCTGAAATCTCGTTGCACCAAAATCCCATATCCCTAGAAATTCAGTGGTGAGAAAAGGAAAAAAAGCCTTCCTATCATAATTGATCATGATTAATATTTTTTTTGTTCTCACATACATGTCAATGCAATAATATACATTTTTGTCAGAATCAGCCGCTGTACTTTATCTAAAACTCAGTTGGCAAGAGCTTAAGGTGAAAATAAAATAATAAGAATGCGCTTTGAAATTATGATGCGATAATACCTTCTATTTCTAGAGAATAACAGTAAAAAGTGAATCAAAAGTTACCTCAGAACGGGTGGCTGGCGGGTCCCTTCATGTGATTTGCCTTTTCTTTTACAATATATCAAACATCTGTCGTTCTGATCTCTAACCCTTCTTTTTTTATTTGGTACTCTCTTGTAACACCTGTAATCTTCAGCACTTTTACAACCTTATTGTGTTGCCCACCCCCACCCCCACCCCCCGCCCCCAAGAACTAAGTTTACCCCAGAGCTTGAAACAGCCACCCATAGTCTTGCCTTTTTTAAAGAAACAAAGTAACAAGCGTGACACTCCTAAACACCGAAGTACACTTAGATCTATATCAACAGGTGGAACTTCAGGATAAATTTTTTTTTGTAAGTTGGGAGTTTCTGTTCCTAGATTTAAGAATGTTTAATTTCAGCTCAGAGTGTCACCCAAAAGCAATCGGATCTGCCTCTAGACCGAGTCGTCACGTTAGTTGAGGTAGACGATTCATAGCAGTAAGGTAATATGCCAACAGTTTAAACTTCAAACCCACATTGCGTCTGATCTCCTACGCATGAGGTGTATTGATTGACAAGGCTTTTCGTACTGAAGGCGAGAAGCGCAGGGGGGGTGGGGGGGGGGGGGGGGGGGTTGGTAAATGTTTTTCGGCGCTCGCAACTGCATAAGGTCATATGAGCGCACGGGGCACATTTAACATTTTCAGTTGGTAGGAAATTTTGAATTTTGCTCGGGTGGCAGCCGAAGCCTACTTTTGTGATTTAGGACCATCAAGGGAAGCGCAACTTGCACTTAGGACTTCCGAGATTTTTGCCCCTGTTTGAGAAGGCTAGGTGTAGATCTTTCCTACCCTAAGATCAGGGATGTGGCTGAAAGTCAGCAGTAAGAAGGAGCCAAGGAGTATTAGTACAAAGGTTGCAGAGAGTCAAGAGCCAAGAAGAGGGGGCAACGCAGATGAGGGGGGGAGGTGGTGGGGTTGGAGGAGAAAGTGGAGACGAAAGCAGTTGACAAAACATTGCGCTAGAGAGCAGTAAGGGAGATGAAAGGGGATACTTTTAGAGAAGAAAAATTTCCGTCGTTATCCGGATTCGAACTCGCGACCTATTGAATGAGAGGGGAACACCTTGACCACTTGAGCCGCCAAAGCGCAGGTTTGAATCCGTAACATGAGGATTATTTCACTGAGTACTTCCGTATTTGTTGAAACTCTTGGAACAACATAAGGCTCAAAAGTCCAGACAGTGGTGACAAAAACAGGATGTCCTGTGAGGGTAGTGGGACTGTTAATCGAGCACAGTCATTGCTACTTTGTACATGTATTAGCTAGCGTGTTGAAAATCGTATATGTGCATGTCGCTTCTTGGATACTTGCTTCATTGCCGACAATGCGAAGAACACATATGTTGTGGAATACAAAACAAACAAACAGAACGTATTGTAAATTAATGCCAGTGTAAAATAAAGAATAACTTTAGAAAATACTAACTAGAAAAGAAGATGATTAGGGTTTGTGAACAAGAACAAGTGTTACAATAAACGTCGCTTTCAAAGAATCTGTAGAGTTCAGCTTCCGATATTTCGTTCCCCAAAGCGTTTTAAATATCTGCTTCCTGCAAGCATGCCCAATTAGTATTAGTGGCAATAATATGTCAGCTTTATTCTGAAACCCTTTTAGACTTTTTACATGGTTTAATTTTTAAAGAGGGATGTTTTCGACGTTTTACCCCAAACTTGACAACTCTCTGAGGTTAGCATTCAACAACAGGCGCAGATGTCTATCGACTTAATGTCAAGTACTGGCAATGGTTGACAGACATTTTCTGCTTGGAAAAGACGCGTTGAGATCTGATCTACCAAGTAAGCTACATTATCTTCCTGGTAAACTCATTTCATCTAATCATATCATATCACCCCTTCCTGTCTTTGCTCATCTACTTGCGGTTTTCTGATCTGCCAGATCTTTTGAAAGCATTTGCTGCAGCGTGTGTCTATTGAGAATGCTGAACTTTGGTTTGCTTTTTAATTTATGCACGCATAACAGTATTGTTGAAATTCGGTACTGACTAAAAAAAAAAGGTCAGTGGAAGAGTACTGGAGACCCACAGGACTATATACACCTATTCAGCAACATATGTTTAGAAAGCCTTGAAATTAAATGCATAAACATGTACTAAGTACTTCCTGTTTGCTATATAAGGCGAGAAATTGGGCAGTGAGTCCTGCAGTCATTTTATTGCAAACCACACTTGCACTATCAGCTCAAGCGTGCGCTCGCGCTCGCACAAACACACGCACACAAACACACACACACAAACACACACACACACACACACACACACACACACACACACACAAACACAAACACATACAAACATACACCTACTCACACAAACACACACAGGCAAACACATACGAATACACATACACTCTTTCCCCACACACCCAATACATACTCACATACACACACACACACACACACACACACACACACACACACACACACACACACACACACACAAACACACAAACATACTCACATGCAAATGCTCTCACTAGCAAACAAGCACATTTATACCTGTGTTATTGATGCTAGGGAGGGGACGGGCTGATGTCTCACAGGGTAAGAAGGTAAAAATGTCTAATAAAGGAAAGGAGATGCATTGAGTTCATTTGTTTTTATGTGGCATTTGGGAATTTCGCCTTTTCCTTTCAGCTGAAGTTGTATTCATGCATTTCTCTTGTTCTCAGTTTCGCAAACTTAGGTTCCAAAACCAGAATAAGACCCCTGTGTGGATTTTTATGACCTACGATTAACGCCCATTTCAAAATTATGTGCGAGAAGCCTATCAAATCGTTAACAGCATTTATTTAGGAACAGGGGGGGCTCTCGTGGCCTCAAGGTTAAGGTGTTTGCCTCTCATTCAAAGGTCCCGGGTTCGAATACGGGTAGCGACGAAAAAAACCTAATTGTCTCCTTTCACCTCCTTTCCTGCTCTCTACCAATGTTCTATCACCTGCTTTCGTCTCCACTTTCTGCCCCCACCCCCTCACCTCCTTTGACCCCTCCTCTGGGCTCCTGATTCTTTCTGCAGCCTTTCTACTGCTACTCCTTTGCTCCTTCTTACTGCTGTTTTTAATCAACACCACTGATCTTCTGGTAGGAACGATCTACACCCAGCGTCCTCGGACGAGGGCGAAAAATCTCGCAGGTCCCGTGTGCAAGTTGCGCACATTAAAGATCCCTTGGTGGTCTAAAATCGATAAGAGTAGGCTTCGGCCGCCATCCGGGCGAAATTCAAATTTCCTACCAACTGAAAATGTTTAGGAAATGTGTCCTGCGCGTTCATATGACCTTATGCAGTTGCTAGCGCAGTAAAACGCTTACCCCCCCAAAAAAAAACAAAAACAAACAACAACAACAACAAACCCCCCCCCCCTCCACCTCACCAAGGATTCAAACACGGGCACCGTATATTTAAGTTGGAACGTTCATGGGTTCGAGTGGGGGACGAGGTATGGTGGGGGTGGGGGAATAAAGTAATGGATCAGGAGGGGGCACGCACGCACCGTCACGTACGCATGTAGCCCCTCCAGCCCCCACCCCCATTGTTGGATTTTTTATTTCTGTGAAGTTTTATCATAATTGGTTATATGATGACTGAGTTGTTGCTGTTAAGAAGTAATAGGAAAGTCTATTTGTACAGTACACACTTTCATAATAAAGTATTTTTGTTGGCAAGAGAAAAAAAAACAAAAAAACATGGATATCTCAATACTGTTTTGTTCTGAAACAATTATAATAAGGCAAAGTTTAGTAAGAGACACTGTTGTATTTCTTACCGCCCCTCCCTCTGCCCTCCCTTAAAAGACAAAAAAAC
>NW_004797475.1:44867-47952 GCF_000002075.1 Aplysia californica | reverse complement strand
ACATACAAACATACACCTACTCACACAAACACACACAGGCAAACACATACGAATACACATACACTCTTTCCCCACACACCCAATACATACTCACACACACACACACACACACACACACACACGCACACACACACACACACACACACACACACACAAACACACAAACATACTCACATGCAAATGCTCTCACTAGCAAACAAGCACATTTATACCTGTGTTATTGATGCTAGGGAGGGGACGGGCTGATGTCTCACAGGGTAAGAAGGTAAAAATGTCTAATGAAGGAAAGGAGATGCATTGAGTTCATTTGTTTTTATGTGGCATTTAGGAATTTCGCCTTTTCCTTTCAGCTGAAGTTGTATTCATGCATTTCTCTTGTTCTCAGTTTCGCAAACTTAGGTTCCAAAACCAGAATAAGACCCCTGTGTGGATTTTTATGACCTACGATTAACGCCCATTTCAAAATTATGTGCGAGAAGCCTATCAAATCGTTAACAGCATTTATTTAGGAACAGGGGGGGCTCTCGTGGCCTCAAGGTTAAGGTGTTTGCCTCTCATTCAAAGGTCCCGGGTTCGAATACGGGTAGCGACGAAAAAAACCTAATTGTCTCCTTTCACCTCCTTTCCTGCTCTCTACCAATGTTCTATCACCTGCTTTCGTCTCCACTTTCTGCCCCCACCCCCTCACCTCCTTTGACCCCTCCTCTGGGCTCCTGATTCTTTCTGCAGCCTTTCTACTGCTACTCCTTTGCTCCTTCTTACTGCTGTTTTTAATCAACACCACTGATCTTCTGGTAGGAACGATCTACACCCAGCGTCCTCGGACGAGGGCGAAAAATCTCGCAGGTCCCGTGTGCAAGTTGCGCACATTAAAGATCCCTTGGTGGTCTAAAATCGATAAGAGTAGGCTTCGGCCGCCATCCGGGCGAAATTCAAATTTCCTACCAACTGAAAATGTTTAGGAAATGTGTTCTGCGCGCTCATATGACCTTATGCAGTTGCTAGCGCAGTAAAACGCTTACCCCCCAAACAACAACAACAACAACAACAACAAACCCCCCCCCCCTCCACCTCACCAAGGATTCAAACACGGGCACCGTGTATTTAAGTTGGAACGTTCATGGGTTCGAGTGGGGGACGAGGTATGGTGGGGGTGGGGGAATAAAGTAATGGATCAGGAGGGGGCACGCACGCACCGTCACGTACGCATGTAGCCCCTCCAGCCCCCACCCCCATTGTTGGATTTTATTTCTGTGAAGTTTTATCATAATTGGTTATATGATGACTGAGTTGTTGCTGTTAAGAAGTAATAGGAAAGTCTATTTGTACAGTACACACTTTCATAATAAAGTATTTTTGTTGGCAAAAGAAAAAACAAAAAAAACATGGATATCTCAATACTGTTTTGTTCTGAAACAATTATGATAAGGCAAAGTTTAGTAAGAGACACTGTTGTATTTCTTACCGCCCCTCCCTCTGCCCTCCCTTAAAAGACAAAAAAACACACAAAAACGAAATAAAACAACAACAACAACAACAACAACAACAACAACAACAACAACAACAACAGACAACAAAACTAACAAAACAACAAAAACGCAATCAGCTAACACGTGACAGTTAACTGATCAACATACATCAACATGTGAAGCTAAAAAAACAAAGATATTATTGACGACAGCCTTGCTGTCACTATGTCTTTGAAATCTATCTACTGATAAATGAAAATAACCATAAACACAAAGTATAACTCGAAATTTGTTTTACAACGGTGTGCATAAGCACACATATACATTAATACATAACTGCATGAATTATAGACAGTCTTTAACGTCACAAACATAGACAATCTGCACACCACTGCTGGTCGCCGCTGTGTCACGCCCTGCTTTTCAGCTTGTTTTGCCGTGTGCTGCTCAAGGACCCAACTCCTCCACGTCGTGTCACCGACGCGCACTAGACATTGGGAGCTCACACGGGTGACCAGTAACCAATTTTGAAATTATACTGAAGAGTGGACGTTGACATAATTTATTTATTTTGAAATGGATATGAAAAGTAATGGCTCAATTCCTTGAGCAACACACGATAAACCTAGTTCAAAAGTGAGGCGCTGTTCGATCGGGACTAGCATAATATAGTGTGTGAGTTGTCTATGGTCTTGTGTATTTTTCATGCATACTATGTATCAATGTATTTTTTGCTTTCTTGTACGCCATTGTAAGACTAATGTTTTAAATTGGATTTTTTAAATGTTTATTTTCATTTTTTTTTGGTAGTAGATATTATTATTATTATTTTAATACACTGTGACATCATGATTGTCGTCATTTAGTCGTGACTGTAATGACGATCAAAAGAAATACACTATGGTGATGATCTAAGCCCTAAATTCTTGGCTGTCGTGCTGAAGGCATGCGGGCGGCTACAAGTACAAGTTCGATTCCAGAGTGGACAGACGTTTTTATCGAGTATCTCGGTCTTTTTGGTGGGATGTTGTATCCCCCCCCCCCAGCCGGGTTGGCCCGACAGGTTGAACAGATTGGAAAAAAGCGTAGTCACAAATACCACGCAATCCTTAGATTGAAAGATTACATAATATGCTCTTTAGTATTTGGTTTATGAGATTATAACGGTTTTGTGAAAAGCACGAACCCTTTGGGCATCGGCTGTTTTAAATTCTGGACACAATTATCTGTTATTTCATCTCAAATGACACAGAGAGATGCAAACACAGCGTCTGAACTGGGAGCAAAGTCGTGTTTCTTCAGGTGCTGTTTAATGGGGCTTCACCAATCTGTAGGCTCCGTCGCCGGCATTCTTTGCTTTTCCAAGAATTGTCTAAAGGCGTTAGCCCTGTGACAAGGCGCTTTGTCTTGTACAAAGATGTCTACTTGAATGACACCATGACGAAAATACTAATAGGACGTAGTGTTTCAGCACTTGAGCGATGTCATCCTCACAATGAAGCATTCCGTTGATTCTCACGAGTGGGGATTTGTTCATTCCAGTCAGGCTACCCCAAATCAAGGCAATTTCGTGATCTTTGTTGATCAGTGACAGATGATTATGTCTAAACCCCCCC
>NW_004797475.1:37841-43788 GCF_000002075.1 Aplysia californica | reverse complement strand
TCTCCTCTCTCTCTCCCCCTCCCTCCCTCCCTCAAAAGCTTTACGTTCACTCTATAGTTATCAATTTCTTTGTAAACTAAAGGCCGCGCGTTATTAACGATCAATGGCAACAAAAGTGTTTGCTTAGCAACTCCTTCCCCGGTCGGGCCCTGGGATAATTATCACCTAAACGTTGCTTCAATCTTAGAGATGAACTTTCTGAAGTACTGCTTTCGATCTCATCTTAAAGAACAGAAAGAAATCAGAAAAGGCTGTTTTTACCTACCGAATAAGTTGAGAAAATATAAAGAAGTCATGTGTTTTGAAAAAAGATGGCAGTTTTGTTTTTAAATCAGTCTCGTAGGCATCGTGATTTTTACTTATATAGTGCAGTCAAAAATTCATGGCGCAACTTATTGTCAAAAATCTCAACTATCGAATATAGGTTCTCCAATTTTTGCACACTGACTTGTATCAACTTGTACAAACAGGTCAATATTTTTTACAAACACCTGCTAGCTGTATTCTAGAAAATTCCTTAATAAACACTCATACCAAAATACAAGTGGGTGGTTTCTACAGATTTGTAAAAGGTTTACAGATGGGGCAATATCGCTTTTAAAAGTAAGTTCGTCATTTTTTTCTAATCGTGACACTTTCTTTATTGAACGCATGTTTTGAGAACCTTTTGAATAATGTGTTCACCGTAAAATGAATTTCTTGTGACAAGTTTTGCCACTAAAAAATCCATATGCGTGTTCAAAATTTGTGTGAACAATCCCATTTTCACCATGACGGTGATTTATAGTATTTTATTTTAATCTAAGAAGAACCGTTAAAAAAAATCTAGCCTCAAATGTTAGATCTATTGAAAAATATAATTAAGTTAAGACAAATTGATGAAACAAACTGCTATGCAAAGTTTGTGTGCCATTGATTCACTTGTTAAAGAGATAGTTGAAGATAAGTTACGCCACTAATTTTTGACCGCACTATAGGTTATTATTAAACTATTTGACACTTCGGACAAGTACGAGACGAATTTTATTGTAAGAAATTTTGAATCGAATTACCTGAGATTTTATGTAATGAGCTATAAGGTATGTGTATTTAATTTTCATGATATCTCAGACCCTTCTAGTATCAGGTTAAAAGGAAACTGTTTGCCCTAAAGATGAGAATTTAGTGTATTAATTTATATTCACATCATACAAAACGTAACCGTTTAAATACTAAACCTATATAATATGACACCTTGAATTCTCTACCCCGTAATAATAAAAATAGATAATAGACAGCATTTGTATAGCGTAAATACCCGCCCAACAGTTCAGTAAGTTCTATGCGCTTCAGAATCTGTACTATTACCCCAGCAGACCTGAGAGCATTCTGAAACAACCCCTACTTCCTGGGAAACATACAGTGCAAGCGGCCATTTATAGGCGCTAAAATTCTAACATACTGACAAGATCCTTCGCTGTCTATTGCGGGGTACCCATTCCCACCTGGGTGAAGTGAGGAAAATTCATGGTAAGTACTTTTCCCAAGGACACAACGTAGGACCCGCTGCTCGAACTCCCGAACCCGCAACCTCACGATTACGAGTCCGGTAGCGTAACCACTAGGCCACCAACTGTACGAAGTCGTCATCTGTCTACAAGACAAGAAATAGAAAGAGACATCATTATCCAAGCTGACAGTTACATAATATACTGGCACTCTCTTAAAGACGTTTCCCAAGCGTTTAGTCCTTTGTATTGTGATACATGTATAAATAATGTACTAACGTGTTTTATCATTAAACTTTTTAGACATTAATTAAGATCAGTATAGGGCGGACCTGAAACACTACTCCCGCTTTTTTTTCGGACAAAACAGATTCTGTATGTGGCATTTTCGGAGAAGAGTCTGAAAACTAGGTTTTTTACACTGTACTTTTTGACGTTTGAAAAGATAAAAAGATGGATGCTGCACTAGATAACACCACAGCTGATGTTGCTGGTGTTGAAGTACCTGTACAGGTGAAAGGATTAGGACTGATAGACTACAGCACCACGGTACTTCTCACAAATATCTTCTTGTATGGAATCTGGATTCCGATAGTTTTCAGTGGAATCGTCACGAACATTATCAACACAGTTGTGTTTGTCCGCATCGGAATGAAAGACATTGTGAACGTATCGTTTCTCGCTCTGTCCATGTCCGATTTGCTCTATTTGTCTTTTACCATGATCTATCTCATTCCTAGCACGCTGACGTTTTCGGGCCGGCCAATCAAGTGGCTTCAGAGCCCTTATACGCTCAACTCCTACATCGTCTGGTACGCCATTTTGTTCTACGACCTTTCCATCTTGATCACGACCTACATAGCCGTAGCCAGGTGTTGCTGCGTCACCATGGCTCTCAAGTTCAGGAGTTTCTTCACTGTGTCTAGGACTTACACAGCCCTGGGTGTTCTTTCCGTCGTATGCCTGGCTCTCCACATCCCGATGATCGCTTCACAGAATCTGCAGTGGGAGACGGACAAGAAAACAAACACGACAAAGCTGACTCTAGTGCGCTCCGATGCATTTCCAGACGTCCAGTACTTCCATGACATCACAAACAGAAATGTGGTTCCCTATACATGTTTAGCCATCAATATTATATGTCTTGCAGCTCTCACCTTTACTCTCAAATCAGCAACTCAGATCCGAAAAAAGATGGCTATGAGCGCTTCCACCGATGGCAACACTGGAAAACGTGACTCGAAGCTCAGTGCTAAGGACATCCAAGTGGTCAAAGCTGTGTCGCTTGTGGCCTCCATGTTTGTGTTTTGCTCCCTTCTCACCACCATAAAAGCTTTGGTCCGTCGTGCGATCCCAGACTACGACGGTCGTGGTCAGTATAGAAATCTGTTCCAGCTCACCACGGGTGTGGTGACTATCTTCACTTACCTGAACGCCACCGTCAATATAATAGTCTACTATCCCTTTAACACCAAGTACAGACAATCCCTGACAGAGATTTTCTGCAAGGGAAAGAAACCTGAAGAACCGAAATAAATTATGGAACCTCGAATACAGAAAGGCATCTGATTCCTATTACTTTTTTTCCAACTTTTTAAAGCTCGCAATACTTCTAAGAATAACCACACTTACACTTCAGATGGCCATCTTCGCTTCAAACCCAACGGGTTTAAAGATAAACTTTCTTATCCGAAATATTCGTTTTGATAATGGGAACTGGGTAATTTGGGAACACAGTTTGTCCTCAATTCTGTCCTCCTTATCTTTGTTGCATTCATAATTCATAGGCGGCAGCTACCTCTGCCTTGTTAATCTGTCTGTTATCTTAAAAGCATCTGCAATGGGGTAGACTATTATGAGATGTTAAACTTCATTAATATTTAGACTTTCAATGTTCACTTGTACACGGCAGGGTTGTTAAGATTTAATATCCGTGGCAAACAACACGTATACGCACTAACGATTTATAAGGTCAATAGTCTTTTGCAGCAAGCAGTGTTTAAAACGGCTTAAAAGTAAAAATAAAAAGTAAATGTCTTACTTCATGTAGAGGTATGTGTACCGATGAAACCAGTGAAAAATATGACTCAAAACTTAATGCTTGGATCCAAGAGGTCAAAGTGGTTTCTAGTGACTGCTATGTTTGTTTTATTTGATCAATTTTCCCAACCAATGTTTTATTCATAAACACACAAAATTGTTTTCAGTTTTTGAAGGGAATAAAGTTAGTGGTAGAATACGAAAAACCAAACGATCTATATTACTATGCCACTATAAACATTCAGGAAAGCAAGGAATTAAATAATTTCAAATATTAAGTACTTGCTGATAATCGGGAACTTTAGCAGCATGTCGTAGGCCTGTTTAATGAAGTCTTTTAGGCAAATTATGCGGGTGAATCGGTTCAATACATTTAGTGTTTATAACGCTCACATTAAAGGGAAGACATGCATGCTTTTTCAAAATTAGTTATGCACAGACTTAGCAGTCATTTATGGGCATTTTATGTGACTTTGGGGGTCTTGTACATTATTCAGGTAGTCAGATGGACTCTACTTCTGCGCTCTGGGCAAATTTTTACATTTTAGAGTGTCAGGACCCCCTATAAAGCGCTATTTTAGTGCATGCGTCATTTTCTTATCTATAAAGCCACAGAGTTAATATTTTCACAATGTAAACTCAGTATAGGTAGTTGCAACCTGTTAGAGGATTTTTTTATATCGCTTATAAAAAGCGAGATATTCCGGATATTAACATATGACTTGCTAAAACACCGAAATTTTCCTTAAAATCACTTCCTCTGAGGCATACAGAACGTAGAAATATGAACAATATTCCATAAATTAAAAAAAAAGCCCCTAACAGGTTACAACTACGCCAATTGCCCGCACCCTGAAGCCAAATTTCAAGTGAATCCTATAAACAGCCTCCGAAATCTCGCTGCACTAAAACCCCATACCCCTAAAAATATCGCGTTTTAGAGAAACGCACCCCCGTCCCCCGCAAACCCTAAAAAATGTGTTCGCACTGTTATTACTTTGTCACAACCGCAGACAGATCAGTGCAGTGTTCGTCTTTTTCAGTATCTACCCCTGCACTATACCGATCACCCAGTTCGGAATAGAATTATGTACAATGAAACAAGAGTACAGTTTGGAATGATGAGATACTATAATTCATTTTATGAGAAAAAGTCAAGGAAAGGGGAACAAAGTCACCCCAAAGCTTGAAACAGTGCAATCATAGTCGTACTTTATTCAGAATAGTAAAACGATAAGATAAACATTTCTAAACACTGAAGTACATTTCTCAACAGGTGGAATTTTCAGGATAAAATTTGTGTAAGTTGGGAGGCGTATTTCTTTTTTCCCAAAATATAATTATTTCATCTTGAACTTCCACCCAAAAGTAACCGGCTTTGACTTTAGACAGTCACTGAAACCAAACAAAAAGCCCCATTTCTGTTAGCTGAGGTAGACGACTGCTAACATACACGATAATGCCGACAGTTTAAACTTAAAACCCGATTCAGGTCCGATCACTTGTGTATGATTGGTATTGATTAACAAAGCATTTTGCATTGCAAGCTGAAGATGGGAGTTCGATTCCGTATCAGAAAAATGATTTCATCGAGTATCTCCGCACTTGCTGAAACTTTTGGGACGAAAGAGAGTCCCGAAGTCTTGACAGCGGTGATACAAGTAGGATGTCAAGCAGGAGTGGGACTGTCAGACAATCATTGCCAATCATATTTTTGGTAGTAGCTAGCTTTTTATAAATGATCTGTTTGTATGTTGCATTTTGGACGTTTTCTCATTGTTGACACGGTGAGGAACACATGTTGTGGAATAAAAACTGTACTTTTTGCTAGTCAACAATAACGCCAATAACGAACTGCGTATAAATATATAATGATTAGAATGGAGAGGATTACGGATTGTGAACAAGAAAAAGAGAAACAGTGAACCTCGCGTTCAATGCAGCGAATCTATCCAGTTCAACTTCCAAGATTATCGGCCACCAAAGCGTTCAATTTCAGATGCCTGTGCCAAGCTACCAAGGTTAATGCTGGCTTATCTTGGGATCCTTTTGACTTTTTGAATCAAAAGCGGTTAAAATTTTATAGAGAGATACTTTCCAAAGTTTGGTTCCAAATTAACCACCACCTAAGTTTAGCATTCAACAACAGGTGAACATGTCTACCGTCAGCAATATTTGGTTCCCGAACTTGATCAGTAATAAATGGAAATAGGTAAAATCGTTGGATAACACATACCGAGATAACACCAAATCTCTCTAGTTAGGTGTGCTCCTTCTTTCCTATCAAATATCTATCATTCTTATCTCTCCTCTTTCTTTTTTGTGTTTGAAAGTGTGCACATACAACATACTCGAGAGGAGACACACACACACACGCATACACACACACACACACACACACACACACACACACACACACA
>NW_004797475.1:34645-37741 GCF_000002075.1 Aplysia californica | reverse complement strand
ACACACACACACACACACACACACACACACACACACACACACACACACACATACACACAGAGCGAGAAAGAGCGAGAAAGAGAGAGAAAGAGAGAGTGAGAGAGAGAGAAAGAAAGAAAGAAAGAGAGAGAGAGAGAGAGAGAAAGAGAGAGAGAGAGAGAGAGAGAGAGAGAGAGAGAGAGAGAGAGAGAGAGAGAGAGAGAGAGAGAGAGAGAAATAGAGAGATGAGTAGGAAAAAGAGACAGGGGGGAAACGTGAGAGGGAAATGGAGAGATTTTAGTACCCGTCCTCTCCGTCTTTTCTTTTTCTCCTCCCCTAAAGCGCATCCTGTCAATCTCACTAACAGTTTGAGTGGTCCAATGGCGTGATATGAATTTCGAGGAAAATGCATTGGGGCTGCTTGCAAGACAAGCTGTTCAGTTCTTCTCTGCAGCAACTCACTTCACCCAGCCCAGGAACGGAACCATATATATATATATATATACGCACACAAACACATACACATACACATACACACATACACGCAGAATATATATATATATATACATATATATATATATATATATATATATATATATATATATATATATATATATGTATACATATATAAATATGTATATATATATATACATATGTATATATAAAAAAAAAAAATATATATACATATGTATATAAATTTACATTCAACTGGAGCAGAAGCCAGCATTGGTGTATTGGCGTCTGTAAAGGGGTCGCTGATTGGGTACCCAAAATGAAGCAGTGCATATGATAGGTCACACTCCATAAACCAAAGCAGAGAATGACCTACGAGTACCTCACGCATTAACAATGCCCCCCCCTCCCCCCCACACACACCACCCCGTCGACCGATCGTCAGTTGCTTAGATAAGATTAGTTTGAGTTCATTCATGTGGCAAAACTGCGCAAGGAATCAACGTAACGTTTGGGCCAGCTGACAGGGCAAACTGTTACGTTGGTCCCGAGTCCCTCACGACATGTTTGTTTGATAAAGACGAGGTAAAGTGGCCCCCAATTCATATCAGTCAAAGCTTATAACAGGATTCCAGCCAAGGCAGGAAATCCATGAATCTGACCTTTTACAGTGGAGTCCACATATAACGAGTCCTGAAACAACGAGAAGTCTGTTATAAAGACACTATTCTAAAACCCCGTTTTTTCCCTTCTTTATCTTTGTAAATAAAATACTGCTATTGCGCAATCAGACAAACACGCCAGTCGGTTATAACTGAATATTGCTGCTGCTGTGCACAGCGCACAGACCTATTAAACATCGCCAGTTGAGAAAGTTGTTTGTGATCCAGGGAAAAAAAGAATGGGAGAGTCCACGCGAACCAACAAAGAATTGAGGGAATGAGAGGGGAGGGTGTGGCACGCGCAGACACGCAGAATGCATCGCGTGATACTGATAGGCCAGCGCAGTCTAGATTATCTAGGCCTACTGTCCCTCTCACTTCTCTGGTGCGGGATGGAGAGGCCACAATGTTGTGATAGATGGAGTGAATGTGTGACGGGCGCAAGCAGACCCAACGCACCAGAGGGTGCGGTGGAGTGAGGGGCAACACAGCGGGCGAGTAGTTTGCCTGGAGTCAGAGCCCCTTTTTTCTGATTGCCAACGTTGAGCTGTCAACATTGTTAGTGCTAGAGAAAGAAACCTGATTCGATTTTTAATTAAGTAAGAGTAAGACTTAGAGATCATGTTGAACAAAATCATCTTTAGGGGAAGTACAAAAAGGAATAAACAGAACACTAAATTCATAGACTAGGCCTACTTTACCATTTCCCTTGAATTTATTACTGGATCCATTATAGCGAGAATCCTGCTATAACGGACATTTCGCACCGTCCCGTCCCTCTCGTTATAACAGGATTCCACTGTATAATCAATAATAAAAAGTTATTTATAGCAAACATTCTGAAAGACATGTTCGGCTATAACAGTGGTCCAATCATTGACACTATCCCAACTAAAACAAATCGACAAGAGGGCAGGTAAAAGCAAATGAAGCAAGGCAACAGATAGTATTTACGGGGAACTGGACTTACATGACCTACGGCAGGCTAAATTGGTCGCGACACAATTTATGATATGTCATATTGTGTGCATGTACAATGTGCATGTGTGTGTGTATGTGTGTGTGTGTGTGTGGGGGGGGGGGGGGGGTAGGGGAGAAAAACCTGGGTGCATTTTGCTGTCTATGCAAATTCAGTCAGAGACTTCGAATGGCCTTAGTCTGGCACCACATCGTCATCTTATTTCCTCATGCTGTGGGGAGATTTGTTTTAGGAAAAAAAAGATTGAATAACGTTAGATCTACCGCAGATCTATGTCATGTGCATTTCAATTTATATTTACCTAATCTATATGAAACTGTGAAACTAGAAAAAAAGGGAAAAAAAGATAGGGGGGGGGGGGTATCACTCGTAAAGAAAAGGGATACACTTGATAAATAGGTAGTGGATAATCTTTTTTTAAAAAGAAGAATGATCCCATTCGTTAATCATTAGAATCTAGCTACAGGGTACGAAAAGTTCATTATAACAGGATTCAGTTATAACAGTGATATCACATCAATGCCGGCGATCCTGTTTTTGCCGAGGCCTGTGGTTTGCTGACATGAATAAGAAATAATTCGTTGAACCTCTTTTACTGGGAGTCCGCTATTGGTGGATACGAGGTTCACTGTAAAGGGATTCATAAGTTTACAATGCTACATCTAATCATACCCGTGTGCTAATTCCTGTTGTTCTATTCGAAAAGTTTGCTTTGCTTATAAGCTTTGGAATTTTCATTGAGGTGAACTTTTAAATGTTATTATGTTTATGAACGAAAGTAGCAATGACCAATATAATACCGTGGCCTCGCCAGGACTATAAACTTCAACTCTACGACGTCGAGTAGGTAAGTTAGCAAAAAGTTCATCGCAGTGTCCCTTTCATTGTTAGCTTGAAAGATAAGATAAGCTATATTGTACTGACCAAACATTTGACGAAACGTGCTGTGTGCCCTAATGATATTTGTGACACGGAATACTCTTACATGCAACATCATCTCTACATATCACATCAACCCCCCCC
>NW_004797475.1:31679-34352 GCF_000002075.1 Aplysia californica | reverse complement strand
TCTCTCTCTCTCTCTCTCATACTTGTTCGTTTTCTCACTTTTTGTCCTCATACCCCCCTAACAAAAATCAAACAAGCTATATTTGTAGTGTAGCAATCAGGCGCTTCACTGTCGCACCCGGGAGACTTGTGTTCGATTCCTAAGCATTGCGACTTTCTATTGAGTAGCTGGGTCTTTCTGCTGGGATGTGGTATCCCTCTTAGCCTGGGTTAGCTCTGACAGTGACAGGCAGGGTCGAAAGTCAGCTTCCTAAATTATCTAAATTGTGTCAATAGACGTGTAAAGACACCAGCATTGCCAACCCCCCCCCATAAAAACCCAAACAAAAAACAAAAACAAAAACAAAAAAACAACCAACCAACAAACAAACAAACAAACAAACGAAACCAAAATCACCACACATACACATCAAGGTAAATACACGGGCAAGCCAGGAAAAAAACAAAAAACAAATCTGAAATGTATACTAAACTGAACACAACTTCTTGGAGGGTACCGAATGAACATACATAAAAAAGACAAGACTGCACTAAAATAAAGATCAGTGGGAAACTCGATAAAGTTTCGCCAAACACAAAAGCAAATTTAGTGGTTCCGTTGGTGAAAACAGTCCAACGGGCTTTAAAATGGAAAGAAAATAGTAGCGGTGATAATTTTAAAAAAACAACTGTTGAAGATTCCATACCGTGCGGCAATCTCTGACTGAATATTGACGTCATGGTCACTATTTTGAGTACCGGGGATTCACTTCGTCCAAGACAAACTAAGATTTACGAAATGGGGCGTTATGTGTCCTGCATCATAACTAAACTGCCAGAAACACGTAATTCTAGATTGTTTTGCGATTTGGAAGAGGAGAAGCTTGCGGTTACAACGATACAAAACATGTTACGGTCACACGGAGACACATTGTTGTCGTCACCGTCTAATTATGGGCTCATTTGGGGCTCGTTTGATAAAAATATGGGCCCTACTTTGAAGAAGGTACCCTAAAAGAAATGACCCTAAAAACGATTTTTTAAAATATTTTCTAATCGAGGTCAGGGGGTATCGGTTCCTAAGATATTCAGGTACCCGAAATGTAAAAAGTTGAAAATCGATACAGACGCACAGACATACACCCTAACACCCAAACAAACACAAACACTCACGTTCGAAATAATTGCTTCGCATAGGACTCCGGCAGAAGTGGACACGAGCAATGAGTTAAGATCAATAGTTGTTAAGTTGAATAGGAAACATGTTTCTGTTGGTATGTGCACAATTTCATGTCTATAAAATAATAATTGTTGAATTTACAGAACAGGGTAACTTCTGGGGCCAGAGCTTGAAACCAGACAATGATGGCGGTATTTTCATAGGCGTAACTGCTGTGTGTGTGTGTGTGTGTGTGTGTGTGTGTGTGTGTGTGTGTGTGTGTGTGTGTGTGTGTGTGTGTGTTAACTCATTGAGGGTGTGTATTCTGGTTCTTCGACAAAGCATGAAGACGGGCTATTTTTGGAGCATAACTTTGTTGTTCATGCCGGTTTTCAAATTCTATTTTCTTCATCTGAAACTCAAAAATAAAGCAATAACTATAGAATAGGAGAATTTGTGTTTCTGATCTGTTTATGGGGGTTCAAAAAATCCTTTAACGTTGTCTGTGTCTGCTGTTGATCGGATGCGTGTGCCTGCTGTGTCCCCAAAGAGTTAAAAAAAATAACCGAATGCCGAGGCTCGGTGCAAGGCAGGATACTTGGCTTGCATCCACTGGCTCATGCGTGTAAAGACCGCATTAAGACTGACTGAGAAATGCCTTTGTAACCATTTCGTGAAAAGAGTAAATCTTTTGACTGTGTTTAATTTTTGTGATGTGGACTAAGTTCAACACAGGAACTGATCGTGAGCCGACTCACCCACATTGACTATTTTGACATTTTGACATTTTAACATTTTGACATTTTGACATTTCGGGAGCTTAGTGCTATATTATAGTGGAGATTATAGTAACCCCATTCGCTCTGTTTGCATGTATATCTCCCTTCCCTGAAAGCACTGATTTCCAGTCGCGAAAATGGACGATAGTACAAAATAAAATCAATATTCTAGGAAACACGGGCAGTTAAGTTATACATTTGAACTCAAAAGCTCCGTGGCAAGTCTTTCAACATCATCGACAGCTGTAACAAAAACTCCCATAAGTCGACAACTGAAGTTCGTTGAAAACAAACCCCCCTGCTCGAAATTTTCAAAAGTCCAGCTGTAAAAAGCACACTTTGATAATAATTTAGCATCGTGGCGTCGGTAGTCTAATGGTCAGGCTTCCGGACTCGTAATCGCGAGGTTGCGGGTTCGAGGGTTCCAGTTCGAGCCTCAGGCCCGACGTTGTGTCCTTGGAGGAGGATCTTTACACGAATTTTCCTCACTTAACCAAGGTGGGAATGAGTGTCAAGCCAAAGATAGTGAAGATTTTGTCAGTATGTCAGTGTTTTAGCGCCTTTAAAGATGGCAGCTTGCACTGCATGCTTCCTTTAAAGATGGTATTGTTTCGAAATGCAATCAGGTAATAATATATACTGTGTTGAGTGGGCATTTGTGTTATACAAATGATATCTATCATTCTATCCACCTATCTATCATTCTATCCATCTATCTATCCATCTATCAATCTATCTATTGTTATTACTATAATAA
>NW_004797475.1:26423-30132 GCF_000002075.1 Aplysia californica | reverse complement strand
TGTGTGTGTGTGTGTGTGTGTGTGTGTGTGTGTGTGTGTGTGTGTGTGTGTTTGTGTGTGTGTGTTAAAAATAAATAATCCCAGGCCGAGGCTCAATGCAAGGCCCGTTGACTGGCTGGTGTCGTCTAGCTCGTGCGTATGTGGCCTGTTCTATCTGCTTGGCAGTCGCAAAATTTAATGGGTGATGGTTTTGGAGAGTAGAGAAGAACCCTGGAGGCACAAGTGTTCCAACAAGTGCCTCAAACGTAAGCTCTACCAAAGTCCCCAGTGCTTTATGGGTAGTTTCTGAATTGGTAAAGACTAGCAGAGAAAACTGGACACAAACTGTCAGTTGACAACAGGAAATTACGAGAACATATTATGACTTCTCAGACAAAATTGTTTTCGGGGTTCATGATCCAGCTTTGAACTCCGTCTTCGGTAGAACGCAATCAATGCACAGCAGGTGGCGCGCAATTGTTATCCAGTGACTGTCTACAAAATTAAACTAAATCTAAACCTTTTAAAACAGCCACATGGACTATGTATCTGAAAAGTAAATGAGAAAATATAATAAATACATTGATAAGATGGAATGAAATATCCTGGGTCTTTCAGAAACTAGGAGAGGTGAAGTCACAATCCAAACAGGGAGTAAAACATTACTGTACACCCAGAATAACAATACATGCAAACAGTGTAGACATTTTATTTGACCAAGCAACAGCAAAGAGCATCACATGTGTTTTCGGTGGTGCCTGAGTCATCGTAGCTGAATTAGAAGGAAAACCATAAAACCTTTTGACGTTTGAATAATACAAGTACATAGTCAAAACGAAACATAAAACATACAGCCATTTCAATAGATAAGGAAATAACGAAAACGTAAATAAACATGGATACATAATTCGGGTCAAGAAACAGAAAAGAATCAAAACAACACCAAGATAGCTAATGCGTGCATTCTAAAATCAGAGAAGTACGTGGAAAGAAAGGGTCTTCAAATGCAGACTGCATAAGACTAAAAAAAGGTAATTGACATTAAGATAAAGCAGATGTTTTAAACTTTAAACAGTTGATCGGAATAGGTAGAAACATATTCTATAGATACTAGAGGTGAAAACGTATAACAAAGAAAGAAAGAACTGAACAAACGAATCTAAAAGAGAAGCGACAAACCGTCATTAAGATTAGGAAACAAAGAAAGTCTACAGGGCCAGGTGATTTTCAAGTTGGAACCCGGATATTGAAATGCAAACAACGCTTTTAATTTTATCTATGGCACTTTTGGGATTCCAGAAGATTAGATGAAATCTGTCTTTACAGCTTTTTCTAAATCTCTAGGTGCCGTCGAGTTTGAGTTGCACAGAACATTATTAGCTCTTTCTTAAAACTTTTACTGCAAGGGCTATTGGACAGATTGAGAAAAGTTTTTAAAACCAGGTATATTTACAACGCAATTTACATTTGATCCTGATAAAGGCGCCTGAAATGTCATACTCACTCTAAAATGTTAATGGAAATGATGCACAGGAGAACTTATTTTATGTTTTATGCTTCATTGGTCATTCAAAGTCTTTGATAAAGTTAGACAAAATAATCTTTTTAAGATATCGGAAATGTCAGACTTAGATGGGACGTTTATACCCGTAGTAAAATGCTCCTGTAAGATATGAGTGTTATGGCAAAAGACTCTTTAACACATGTCTCGTACAGTAATACACTGAAAAAAATCCTTAGATATATATATATATAAGAAGGTCATGGTCTCAGAGTGAATGGAGAAACATTAATAAAATATCAGATTTGCTGATGACACAGTTTTAATTGCTGATAGAGAAAAGCACCTTCGATTACTTCTTGGGAGTCATTTTAAAAGTTTCAATAATAATCAGAATACACGATAATAACCAAAGTGGAGTACATCCTACCTGCAAGCTCTTGGGTCAAGTAAGTAAAACTTTAAATATCTAGGATATCTATTTTACATCTGACGACAAATGTACTACAGAAATACAAAGAAATATTGAAATAGCTAATGGCAGTTTCTATAAGATTAGACCTATCCTGAAAACTAGAGATATCTAAAATGCAACAAAAATAATGTTTACAAAAGTCTGTACTTGGCCAACCCTTCTATCCGGCCGCGATTGCAGGGCAACTACAAGTAACAGAAATGTAAGGAAAAGAAATCAAATGAGGTCGTGCTGAAAGTAAACAATTAGGGAGAAGCAAATTTAGTTTCGGGGACTTTCAATCGACCTAAAGGCCTTGAACATCTTGAACAGAGAAGGGGAAAAACCAGATTTAGACCAAAAATAGATTACTTTGAGAACTTGAACAGACGGGTAACTGTGAAAGATCTGGATACTATATATAGTTGTTTCGTTAGGGCATTCGTGCAGGGAAATGGATGGCAACCCATAATTGCCGATATCTGCTTCAGATCTAACATTTCATGATGATGGTCATATGAAAATGCATCATGAACTCTGATCTCCAATCATAATGAGCTACGCAGCATAAACAGCATCAATGAATGTGAAGCACCCCATAACAATAGAGTGTATGAGTTGTGGGGACATCTAAAGACAAGGGAAAAAAAACCCAACAAAAAAATATACAAGCAACCCCCCCCCAAAACCCCCCACAAAAAAACAAAAACAAAAGCTACAAAAACAACAAACAGCAACAACAATAACAATGCACATTTTATTCTATAAAAATAGGACAGATAACAAAATGCGATGACATTTCCATCGTCCTTGTTACTTCATCTTTTCTCCTGTATAAATTTCGCCTTCGAGTATAGTTCCTTGGCGATTGTCTGCTTTGATGATTTTAAACTTGCTGTAATTCTTTTCTCCAGCCGGCTCATCATACCTTAGAAGTCCTTGGCTCCCAAGTGGAAATGGTCGCCTGAACGTCACGTTTACGTGGAAAGGGTACGTGTTCTTATAGCATTTCTCTGTGGAAAACAAATATGTAATGTCTGTTCTTTGCTTAAGGATGTATGAGAACTTATTCCAGTATTTCTCCAGGTAGACGTACACATTTACTCACTAGTTTATTTGCCCCCCCCCCCCCCTTCCTCGCTCTCATTCTCTATCTGTCTCTCAATCTTACTCTCCTTCTCCTTTATTATCACTCTAGTTTCACCTCCCCCTCTTATTCTTCGTCTGGTTCCCCCCCCTCTCTGTCTCTCTTTCTCTCTCTCTCCCTCTCTCTCTCTTTCCCTCTCTCTCTTTCTCTCTCTCTCTGTCTCCCCCCCCTCTCTCTCTCTCGCTCTCTCTCTCCCACCCCTTCTCTCTCTTTCTCGCCATAAGACGACAGAACTGAAATCTTGTCAGTTTGACTCAGAACTGATTGAGCATGAAATACAGGACTACCTATATGACATTGTACTGACCGATGGAAAAGCAAAATCTTTCACAGTAAAAGATGCAGATGAGCCACTTATAATGGCCCGTTGTTATGATGTTTATCACTTTGATGCTATCAGATAATATGTAAGAGACATCATTAGCTCACATGAATGAGCCAAGCAATAAAAGCCCCTGTAATCCTTGTGTGGGAACCCATTAACCTCTTACTTATCCCTCTCAATGATTCAGAACATGTCAATTGTATTTCTTTCTGGTTGGTTGCCTGATTGCTACTATCTCTTATTCCCGCCTATCTATCTATCTATCTATCTATCTATCTATCTATCTATCTATCTATCTATCTA
>NW_004797475.1:21727-23184 GCF_000002075.1 Aplysia californica | reverse complement strand
TGTGAGAGAGAGAGAGAGAGAGAGAGAGAGAGATGTGATGGACTCGGGTGACGTTTGAAGTGATCACAGTTCGTTAAAGAAAGCTTATTACAGAACAGACCTCGAAATAAAATAAAAAAGTCAGAAACGAACGCATATATAATATACATCCAAGCAGACAGACAAATAGACACATTGCCTTTGGCGTGAGGACCAACTGGTGTTAACTCCAGTCCACAAATTACTTACATATTATACAAATTATACACAAAGTAAGCAAACCAAAAGAAAAATAATAACAAAATGGCTTATACGACAGACGGACAGACAGACAGACAGACAGACAGACAGACAGACAGACAGACAGACAGACAGATAGACGAAGAAACAAAATTGAGACCGACGGTCAAAGAGACAGACAGAGACAGACAGACAGACAGCTAGACAGGTTAACAGACAAACAGACAGGTAAAGCGACAGACAGATGGACAGTCAGACAGCCAAACAGACAAATAGATACGAAGACAAAGAGACAGGCAGCAATAAAGACAGATTAACAAACGGACAGAAAGACAAACAGACAGAAAAAAGAGACTGACAGATGAATAGACAGACAGGCAGACATATTGACAGAGAAAGAGATAGGCAGATAGACAGACAAACAGACAAACAGACAGACACATAAATAGAGAGGCAGACTGTCAAAGAGACAGATAGACAGACAGCTCGACAGATTAACCGACAGACAGGCAAAGAGACAGACAGACAAATAGACAAACAAACAGGCTTACGTGGGTGGTTGGCGGGTGCCCTGGTGTTGTTTGCTTCTTCTTTCCTATCAAACAACTATCATCCTTATCTCCCCTTCTGCTTTTGAAGGTTTGTTACTTTCTTGTAACACCTCTAATCTTCTGGCGCTCAAAAGATCTTATGAAGTTGCGAGCGCCGTAAAACCTCTACTAAAACTAAAACTAAAACAGGCTTACTGGTCTCAGGTGGTATCACAGTAGGGCGGGACCCCTGTTTCTTGCCTCCGAGCAGCGACAGTCCCACCATCAGCCCCTGCCACAGTAGTCTCCCTTGTTTGTCAATCACACTCGACCTACATCAGAAACAGTTGGCGTCACAACGGGGTGGAATCAGGCGCTCGTCAACTTTTATACATATAATATATATAGAATTATTGGTATCACCTTAGAGCTTCTGCAGTAGAAATAATTGTCGTCACATCGCGGTGGAAATCAGGATCTCGTCAATTTTTATGCATAGAGAATTATTGGTAGCACCTTAGAGCTTGTTTATTTGTCCTGCTTTCGCTGAATAAAATGCCCATCTACCTTGAATATAAGGCGAGATATATGCAATTGAAGGAGGAGGGGATCGCCTGGTGTCAGAAGTACAATTAACGAGAAAATGGTCGCCAAAGTTTAGTGACTTGCAAAGCTTGAGTGTCCTAGGAAATTTGAAATTAATTTTGG
>NW_004797475.1:20496-21624 GCF_000002075.1 Aplysia californica | reverse complement strand
GTGCTAACGTTCTCAGTAAAAAAATCCACACAAAATATGAAAGGTGTTGAGCCAAAAAAATAATAATTGAAAAACAAACAAACTGCCCAACGGCCAGAAATATGCCTCTTTCTTTGATTTCATTATTTTGACGAGCGCCTGATTTCACCACGATGGTACACATATTATCTATCACTATCTATCGGTCCCAAAAGTATGGACACCGTAGTAAGAATTCAATAATTTTTATTTTACAGGCATGAACTTTCGTACACACCTAGAGAAATATATTCTCTGTTCAACCAACGCTCTTTTTCATCCTATGTATCCAGCGGTCAAACGCAGTGACCACGTCCGTTTCGGCCAGAGTCCTTCCCGCAACATTTGCTGCCTGCACAATTTTTTTTCTCGTCTTCTAATCGCTATCCCATTAGTTCTTTTGGGGAAGAAATGAAAGTTGCAGGATGGTAAGTCTGGGGAATAGCGGGGATGTTCAGGCATTTCCCACAGCCAGGAGTGTATAGGTGATTGGTGACCTTTCGAGCAGTGTGCGCAGGCGCGTTGTCATGATGGAAAACATTTTGTTCGAGCAGACTTGGCCGCTTTCTGCTGGTTTTAGCTTTGTTCGAAGAACCATCTTATACTAGTCAATAAAGACTATTATGCTAACAGGAACTAGCTAGTTCAAAACCGCACCTCGGTGATCGAAAAACATGATGTGCCTCACTTTCAAAGCACCTTGGTTGCGTCCAGCTTTCTGGAAACGTTGTGATCCTGGGTTTCTCCATTCTTCTGATTGTCTTTTCAGTTTGGTATCCCACGAATACACTCTTTTTTATATCACATTATGATTATTTTAAAACAAACTTTAATATGTCCCTTCATTCTATGCGAATTCCAAATGGTCTCCAAAATCAAAATTGGAGTAGCGATTTGAAGATGAGGACTTTGTGCTCGAAACATATACTTCACTAAGGACTCTGGCAGAAGCGGACATGGTCAGTGCGTTTGATCACTGGTTACATCGGGTGAAAAAGTGCATTGAAATCAACTGTTATTGTGTTGAATAGAAAATCTATCTATCTATCTATCTCTCTATCTATCTATCTATCTCTCTCTCTCTCTCTCTCTCTCTCTCTCTCTCTCTCT
>NW_004797475.1:14869-18512 GCF_000002075.1 Aplysia californica | reverse complement strand
GACACACACACACACACACACACACACACACACACACACACACGCCGAGATTGCAGTTTTTCCAAATGATAAGGATTGCGCAACCCAAGAAAAGTCATAGTCACCGGAGATCGACCTCCAGTCCCTTTTCAGTCCTTCGATAAGCCTCCACAATGAGAGAGATGCAAAAGCGCTCATTTAGAAGGCATGATAGATCGTGGTAGACTGATATTTCCTGTTTCGTATGAATTGCACCTGGAGATGCATAATGGTAATAATAATGATAACAAGAATAACAACAACAACAACAACAACAACAATAATAATAATAATAATAATAATAATAATAATAATAATAATAATAATTGTAATTATAATGATTAATAATAATAATCATCATCATTATCATTGTCATCACCATCATCATCATGATCATGATCATGATCATCATAGTCATCATCATCATCAACAAGATTAACATACCTCAAAGTTCACTCTCCCCGATAGTTCTATACAAAATAATATTTCAACAGCTTATTCGGTGACACTTTTCATGCATATCTGCCAATTCGATGTACCACAATCCTTTCAAATAATAATAAATAACATTTGTATAGCGCATATCCCCACTCGAAAGCGAGCTCTATGCGCTTTACACTATATTATTACCCCAGCAGAACATAGAACACTCAGAAACATTCTAAGCTTCCTGGGAAGCATACAGTGGAAACAGCAGGTTAAGCGCTCAAATACTAAAAAAACTGACAAGATCTTTCAATGTCTATAGCCGGGCACCCATTTTTGTGGGGGAAATTCGTGTAAGGGAAATTCGTGTAAAGTGCCTTTCCCAAGGACACAACGCCGGGCCTGCGGCTCGAACCCCCGAACCCGCAACCTCACGATTACGAGTCCTGTAGCTTAACCACTAGGCCACCGACGCCATTAAAATACATATTATGTACCTGTGATGCAGGCCTAGGCTAGCATAAATATATGTAAAAAGAATTTATTATCCAGATTTTTCCAAATTTTATTACACTCGTTATTGTGGGAGATCATGATCTATCCTACGAGCGAATTTGCCGAATTTAAAATCCCGAGATTCAACGAATGATTACAAATTAACTGGTAATTACTAATTTCACAAGTAGTAGGATAAACCATGATCAACCAGCGTAACGAGTGTAAGTGCAATAAATGTTTTATACCTTACTGATTACCAGTCAAGTGGACAAGAGGATCCATTCAAGTGTCTCTCATGAAAACAAAATGTTCATGCCCGTCAGAATCAGAGTGAGGATTGGGAAAAAAATCTGAATTTTGCCTTTTACTTTTAGCCACACGCCACACAATAGTGCGGTCAAAATTCATGGCGCTACTTATCCTCAAATATCAATGTCATCCATATTTTGCACAGTTTGTATCAATTTGTCTTATCTAAATCATATTTTCCCACAACAATTGACGCAAGATTAAGAATTTTTCTTTATAAATTTATATAAAATACAATAATGAATCCCTTTCTCGGAAAATGGGATTGTTCACTGCATTTTCTTCTTCTCACACACATTTTGCATGCGCATATGGCCTACGTCACAGCTCACTAAAAACATTTTATTGTGGCCAAACTTGTGACAAGAAATAGATTTTATAGTATAGTGAACAAACACTATTGGCCTATCGCACTAAATGTTCACAAAACATACCTTCAATAAGCATGTCATGATTAGAAAACAATGACGGACTTGCATTTACTTCAAAAACGATATTGTCCAAGCTGTAAACCTTTTAGAATCTGTAAAACCCATTCACTTCGATTTTTAAAAAATCAGTATTTATTAAGGAATTTAATAGAATATGGTTGATAGGTGTTTTCAAAAATATTAATCTGCTAAAACAAATTGATACACGTCATCGTGGAAAAGATGGGGAGTCTATGTTCGATAGTTTAGGAACTATTTGACAATATTATAAGCGCACCACGAATTTTGACAGAACTAGGCCTAGGCTATAGTATCATGTGTGCTATCCACATGCCTCCCTCCTCGAAATAAGCCCCAAACAAAACAATAATAATGCAAGCAAAAAACGTACGATTCAAAAGTTGAAAATGTTAGAAACTTTTATATGACATGTTGTCGTTAAAATAGAGATGACTTCGAATTTGATTTAAAACTTCCCTGCCAAAACAAACCAAAGGCTGGGAGTCGTTTGCTTGCATAGACTTATGCATTGCACACAAAATGTATCCTCGCACTCTGACATAATCCCGGTTCACTATGGTGTGCGCTGTGCACTATTTGAATCAAGTTGGAAAAAAAATTCAAGGCAGCAAAAAAGTTGCACGTACTCTCAACTCTAGGGACACCATAGATGTACAACGCTATGACTATGAGGGACACCATAGATGTACAACTCTATGAGGGACACTGACTGGGAGAGTGAGAGACTGGTGTTTGGCACTATATTTGAGCGCTTAAGGTGAGAGCGCTCTGCATTGAAGTTTTTAGAGGGCAAAGAGCGGGCTGCCATAGCATTACACGGTCTAGGACTAGGAATAGACATGGTACGGCATCTGTTCTTTCGGGCAGGAGGCTGAGGGATATTTTTTAATGAGTTTGGGGGGGGGGGGGTATACATGCATGTAGTAGCCTTTGTCAATTTTTCGACAATCAAATAATTTGTTTCCAAACTAAAAGAACTCGAATGGAATGTTCATATATAATTCAAACGATGAAGTCATATCATTTTCAGGGACGGCACAGTTTTTTAATTTCTGAATGAAATATAAAGATGGCAATTTCTTTCAAGGTGTTTTCAGGGCAGTATTGATGCTATGGAAATTTACAAAATTCTCAACTTCGACTCAGACAAGGCCATGCAATCCTTTAGGCAGTATCAGGATAAAACAGTAATGTTGTATGCCACGCATTTTATTTAATAAAGGGAGCATGTAGATCTTATTTTCATTTTCATATATAAACAGCTGCTGATGCAAATCCCCGTCTAGGTTTCCGTCAGCAGTGAGAGGGATAACCTATTGACAGACGAGCCTGACAGAATAGCTCTTCTCATCTCAACTTTCAAAATCCTGTAGTTCATAAATATTACTACCCACTTAATGTCATTGTAACGGTTTGTGTTTCGAAAATTTAGATGCCATTTTTATTGACTGAGTCGCAGGTGATGGGATGAGTAATTTGAAGCAAGCCGAAGTCCTTTCATGGCAAGCGAGGTATTGTTTTCACAGTGCTATGTCGGATTAGACAATGTAATGAGAATATGCTAATGAGTTTGCCTCTCGTTTAACCGATCTGTTTTATTTGGTTTGTTTGCTAGAATGTTCAGTCGTTTGTGTCCTTTGCAGACTTGTACGGTTAAACGTACAGCATGCTCGTTGTTCTCTTTTAAAAGTAGAAAGCAGGTCAAAATATGATAAAGCATTTATGCCTGTGCAACATTTAACAAACAACCCCCCCCCAGAAAAAACGGGGATTAAGGGAAAAAAAAGAGGAGATAGGGAGGGAACGGTGGTGGTTTCTTCTTCATTTTTTTTTCTTCTTCTTCTTCTTCTTCTTCTTCTTCTTCTTCTTCTTCTTCTTCTTCTTCTTCTTCTTCTTCTTCTTCTTCTTCTTCTTCTTCTTCTTCTTCTTCTTCTTCTTCA
>NW_004797475.1:12560-13941 GCF_000002075.1 Aplysia californica | reverse complement strand
GTGTGTGTGTGTGTGTGTGTGTGTGTGTGTGTGTGTGTGTGTGTGTGTGTGTGTGTGTGTGTGTGTGTGTTGGTGCTCACAAATGGGCTATCTGCGATATAAATGTGGTAACACTCACATGAGAAAATAGGCTGAACAACGACTTCTTGAAGAAATCTGACCTACACCTAGAAATGACGAAAGTGATCACGTTATCTCAGGGCCACATTTCGGTCAGCTCACAAAGACACAGCTCATTAGCTACTAGCTATTCTCGGGTAACTAAATAATACGCTATGGTGGCAGTAGATTAGTCTTGTTGTTAGGTCATCGGACTAGCAATCGTAAAGTAGTTGGTTGGAATCCTGGTCTGGACCTGATGCTGTTACCTCAGGAAAGACATTTTACACAAATTTTCTCCACTTCACAGTGGTGAGAATGAGTAACCGGCAAACTGACTAAAGCTCTTTTCAGTATTTTAGGGTTTGAGCGCTTGTAAAAGCGCCAGCTTTAACTGAATGCTTACAAGAAAGCTGAAAACGCTTCGAGAGTTAGATCTATGTAGGTTTTGTCGGGACCGCAATATTATTGTAATACGCCGGGAGCTTACTTTATTTGTTATAGGGAGGTGCGCTTCATAATTGCCACTACTGTTATTGACATCGATAGATCGATAATGTCGTCACATTATGTTAAGTAAGTAGCGACATGTATTTAGTATTCTGTGGTCACTAATTCCGTCAAAGGCAAAAACAATAGCGCAACACACGACCAATGACCGATATTGTTTATAGTAAGTCTATGGTTGCACGCACGACATCGATAGAGGCGGAAGTAAGTGGGCATTGACGTTTTCTTTAACATGTCGGGGTAATAAGATAATATATAAAACGTTGCTGGGCTGAAATATGCTTTCTACATATTACGCAATATATTATATCATCAAGTGAAATAAGGAACGGGTGGTGGAGGGGAAGGGCGATTTCAAGGAAAAAAAAAAGAAAAAAAAGTCAATAACTACGTTTAAGAAAAAAGCATATTATTTAAAGAACTTTGTTACACTATTTAAATTTGAATTAAGCAGTACATAATTTACATAAGAAGCACATACATATACCCTTTTCAAATGTCGTGGAACGGTATATAAAACTGAATAGGGGTTTATAATTTCTTTTTGGTTTCCACATACCTAGAGTTCTAATGACAAAGATATATTAAGGAGGCAGATCAACAAACTATTCCCTTTGAGCACTGTACTTACACATCTAAACACGTACTCTGAGGTAGCATGAGGGGTGTGTGTGTGTGTGTTTTAAAAATTGCTTGTTGTGTTGGGGTTGGTGGGATGGGGATGGGGGCTGGGCTAGGGGATGGGGATGGGGGCTGGGCTAGGGGATGGGGA
>NW_004797475.1:10340-11507 GCF_000002075.1 Aplysia californica | reverse complement strand
TGCCCATTTTAACTCCCAGTGGAGCATAGGCCATCAACAACATTTCTCTAGCGAAGCCTGTCCTGTGCATTTTTTTCTAGCTGTTTCCATGATGTCCCCGCCGTTTCCATTTCCGCTTGTTCCGCTCGCCCACTTGCCATCTTTTCTCTTCCTACTTCATCAACTGATTGAGGAAAACTCCACATGTGTCTTGCAGCACTCCATAAGGCACTCGTCATTTATGAAGGACTTCATAACTGCTATAGTTCTTCACTAGAGTAATGAAGGCACTGCTATTGTTAGTGTAATTTGCACGTTTTGTGCCCTATCGACACAACTTAAATCATTCACCAGGTGAGCTGCTTCCATTCTGCCTGTTTGGGTCAACTCAGGCTGGCAGAGATACAATATCCCAGATAAAAAAATTCCTCACTCGGGAGTTGAACTCATGTCTTCTGCGTACAGCTTAACGGCTACACCACATATCCCGGTAATGGTTATTTTCCGTCTCAACAGACGATACAGTTTGTGTCGGTCTTCCCACGAGTTCAAGGACTGGTTTGGGGGTGGGGGGATGGGGAGAGTGGTCGTATGTGGTTACAACAAGAAGAAAGACTACTACTACTACTACTACTACTACTACTACTTCTACTACTACTACTACTACTACTACTTCTACTACTACTACTACTACTACTGTGGAATCCTGTTATAGCGAGAAGGAGGGGATTGATGCGAAACAATCTGTTATAGCAGGATTCACGTTATAAGGAATCCAATAATAAAATCAAGAGAAGTAATAAAGCAGCCCTAATCCAGGATTTAGGTGTTCTGTTTATTTCTTCTTCACAGCACTGTGACCTTTCCATAAACGCATCGTGGAAGTGAGAGGCATGGTAGGCGTAGATAATCTAGACTAGACTGGCCTATCACGCAAAGCGTTCTGCTTGTCTTCGCATGCGACACCCTCTCCACTCATTCGTCCCGGCCTTCATAGTTGGCACTCGTGGGCTCTCTCATTCTTTGTTTCGCTAGATCGCTAGATCTCCAACATGTTTCTCAACTGGCGAGGTTTTACAGGTATTGGCCTATGCGCTGTGCATAGCAGCAGCAATATTCCACTATAACCGACTTGCGTGTTTTTCCGAATGCACTACAACACAATTTAAAAAAAAAGATAAAGAAGCC
>NW_004797475.1:8319-10062 GCF_000002075.1 Aplysia californica | reverse complement strand
TTATTATTATGATTATTCTTTTCATTATCAATATTATTATTATAATACCCATCTCTTCTCATTTAATAGACACATGACGGGGAGAAGACTGTCGAGCAAATATCAACTATCTGGTGTAATGAAGAATCCTCTGAACACAAACCTGTAAATCTGCCCAGTGATACATGCAAAGTGCCTGCCCTCCCCCAACACCTCCCTCCTCTCCCCTCCCCTTTTATATTCTCCTCTCCCCTCTTACCCCTCCTCTTCTCTCTTAGCCCCTCCTCTCCATTTTTATCCCCTCCTTTCTTCTCCTTTTTTATCCTCTCCTCTCACCTCTTATTCCTTCCTCTTCTCTCTTATCCCTTCCTCTCCCCTGTCCCCTTCTTCTCTTGCATCCCTTTCTCTTGCATCACCTCTTCTCGCCTCCCCCCCTCTCCCCTCTTACCCCTTCTCCTCCCCTTCCCTCCCCACGACTCTTCACCTTCCTCCCTCCTCTAATCCTCTCCATTCCCCTCTCCTCTCTCCCCAATTCCCTCGCCTCTTCCCACACCGCGAATAAATTGGCTCCGTGTAACTATCGCCTCTTGGGTCAAGGATTGTCTGCGTATAGTTTAATTGGCCTTTCAATATTATCAACTTAGAAGATCAGCAATAGTGCTGCAAGGTCAGCGGAAAGTTAGTCGAGACTATAAAAAATGTGATTATAACTGGAGTTATTAATATAAAAAAAGAAGTAGAAATAGTAATTTTCTCCATTGGTATACAATCCTCAAGGTTATTCATTGTTTAGAAGAAAACAGAAAATTGTCTATGAAGGAGAAACTGTTTTTTCATGATAAATTTGGCATTCTAGATGATGGGTATGACGATGAGGAGGAGGAAAAGAGAAGGAGGAGAAGGAGGAGGAGGGGAAGGAGGAGCCGGAGTAGGAGTAGAATGAGGAATAGGAGGAGGAGGAGGAGGCAGAGGAGGCGAAGTACGACGAGGAAAAGAAAGGAGGAGGAGGAGGAGTAGTAGGATGAAGAGGAGGAGAAGGAAGAAAAGTAGGAGAAGGAGGAGGACGAGCAGTAGCAGCAGCAATTGCAAAATGAAGGGGAATGGAGAAAACGAGACGAAGACAAATAGGAGGAGGAGCAGGAGGGGTAGGAGGAGGGGAGAGTGGGAGAAGAAGGATGAGGAGCATGAGGGGCAGGAGGAAGGGAGTGGAAAAGAGAAGAAGGAGCAGGAATAGCAGCAGTAGAAGAACATTGAAACGTTAAATACAGCAGCTTACCAGCAGTCTGTTAATGTGGCGATTTCGTCTGGAGGAGGGACAAATATACCAATGGTGCCTGGGTGATTCTTTTCAGTGATGGGATCTAGAAAAGAGAAAGTCGTCAGTTTTTGATTGTATTTTACTGTTGCTTACTTTTTAAAGTTACTTTGTAGTTTATTGTTGTCGTTTGATGTAATCGGTGATGATGTACTTTGGACAGGAAAAAACCCTGCACACCAGTAAGGCGACATTTTAACAGCCCTGGACACGGTTATACCGTACACATACACGTATTCAAGTATTGAGATCCTAAGGAATTTTACAAAAAAACGTTACAGTTGAGAGGATCCACAAGGGTAACGTTTCCACTAAACAAACGCTTGCATTCGAATCGACGAACCTCGTTTAAAGATTTGAAGCAATCACACATATACACATATCACACACACACACACACACACACACACACACTCACACACACACACACACAGACACACACTCACACA
>NW_004797475.1:0-5926 GCF_000002075.1 Aplysia californica | reverse complement strand
AAGAAGAAGAAGAAGAAGAAGAAGAAGAAGAAGAAGAAGAAGAAGAAGAAGAATGACGAAAAAATTTAAACAATCAGGCAAACATACAGAGAGGCAGCAATCAAGCATTGTCAATAGAATCAGCATTTATTGTTACCGACAATTTGTTTATCATTCTAATAATCAGCTTTAATACCAAACTTGCAACACCCGCACCTCATTAAGACAACCACCGGGTAAATTCTTATCTTTTGTAACTAGCCCTCAAGGTGTTATGGTCTATTACATGTTAGTGTCGTTCTAATTTTTGCAGTTGTTGCCCACCATCGCTGACAAACAACAACGACTGCGGCGACAACAATAACAACGCATAGAACGAACCGGTATCATCATCACCACCACAACTACCCCAACCTCGCCGCTACAACAACACGAACCATCACCACTACGCTTCCGCTACACCACCACCATCACTACCACCACCATCACTACCACCACCATTACCACCACATCACCACATCACCATCACTACCACCACCGACAGCAGCGAGGAAGAAACATGAACGAATGTGCCCTCTTACCCGGTTTCTCCAAGCGATCGGTTTCAAAAACAGGATGAAACACTCCCTGGGATTTATGGAAGGCCTGCATAACAGCAGTAAAATACCACCTAGAGAGGTCAAGAAAGGGTCCAGGTTGTATTTGTTTGTTTGTTCTATGTTTTTTGTTGTTGTTTTTCTTTATTTTAATGTGATTGTTTTAACCCCTCTCATCGACACAGTTTAGATCATTTAGGGAGTGCGCGTTGATTCTGCTCGTAATCACCAACCCGGCCTGAGAGGGTTACAATGTCCGAAATACTGGATAAAATTTCTCCCCACAAGTTAATCGAACCCAGGTCTTCTGTGATGAAGCGCCTAACCGCCATACCATAGATGACGGTAGGTTGCCTTTATGGGAGGTTGAATTTCAGTTTCGAGACAAACATTCTCAGTTAATTAATGTAATGTGGCGTCGGTGGCCTAGTGGTTAGGCTCTCGGACTCGCAACCGTAAGGTCGTGGGTTCGAATCCTGTCAGGGTCCCGACGTTGTGTCCTTGGGAAAGGCACTTTACACGAGTTTTCCTCACTTCACCCAGGTGCGAATGGGTACCCAGCTATAGATAGTGAAAGATCTTGTCAGTTTGTTAGTGTTTGAGCGCTTAATCAGCTGCTTGCACTGTATGCTTCCCGGGAAGCTGAGGATGTTTCTGAGTGTTCTATGGTCTGCTGGGGTAATAATATAGTGTAAAGCGCATAGAGCTTGCTGTCTAGCGGGGATATACGCTATACAAATGCTATTTATTATTAATTAATTAATTATTGTTATTATTATTATTATTATTATTATTATTATGATGATGTTTTAAGGGGAGGCACGAGGCTTCAAAGCACCATGTGTTTTTAATGCCCTTTATTTTAGTATCGAGTAGATGCGTCTAAGTATAATATGTTCTTTAAAATGTGTATTGGTACAAAACAACTGCCTCAGTTATTTTGTGTTTTTCTCCTCCTTAAGAAAAAAAGATTCACTTCAGCTCCGAGCCTCGCCCAAGAGCAACTGACTCTGCCCCTGGCAGTGGCACCACTAAGAAAAAACGAATATTTTTCGTTTGCCGTGGTAGGCAAATGGTAACAAACAGGACAACGCTGATAGTTTAGCTTCAAATCCAATTTGGGCCGGATCACCAGCACGCAGTTATGTTTTGTAACGCTTTTCGCATTGAACGTGAAAGACTCGAGTTTAATTCCTGCACAGGAAGATAATATCTTAGAGTATCTCTGTGTTTTTGAAACCCTTGTGTGTGTGTGTGTGTGTGTGTGTGTGTGTGTGTATGTGTGTGTGTGTGTGTGTGTGTGTGTGTGTGTGTGTGTGTGTGTGTGTGTTACTCAGCGGTTGTATCGATTTTAAGGTAACTAGTCAAGCTGAAATTAATATTCTTAGAAGGTGGTAGGCAACTCACAACTTACTCATATTTCAGTATTGAACTTCCAACTGTTATATCAAGGTTTTAACCAACGGCACTACGCGATTTAGAAGTGTTACTGATAATATGTGCATAATGTAAACGTGGTGTGGAAATCTATTTTCACTTTCTCAACGTTTTTCTTTTGAATTAAAAGGTATTATTCCCTCATTTCAAGCAAGATTTTTACCTTAAATTTACCCCGTGTCTTTGTAAGTTAGTTTTTTTATAAAGAAAAATAACAATTGTTCACACATACAAAAGCGAACATTTAATTGGCCTGTTTGTAAATTGTGAAAAAAAGTAATAAATATTACGTTTTTTGTGTCTTTTCTCAGAACTGTGACATTCTAAGGGTTTTAAGATTTTAGTGCTCAAGATCTCAGATCCTCAAAATGAGAGATTTGGAAGGACATTTCTGTACTCTAATGCGTAATTAGTCGAAAAACCACCACGTGACTTGGTTGTTGTAAACCATATTTAAAAAACCCTCTATGTTGTTTACACATGTAATGTGTTTATACTTGTACCTTCGTAAAGGGCCAAATTTCATAAGCATTGAAATGACAACTTATGAGGGAACATAAAACCCCTTTAAAGCATAACAATTTTCCCTGAACTCAAAACGAAGGTACATTTCACTTCGCGTATTATGTACTAGATCCTCAAAGTCATACTCGTCAATATTATACTTTACATCTTCTTTACTTTTTCCTTCCTCTGATATCCTTATTATGATGTCTAGGGGAGGTGCAGGTTTCGGTCCTGTGCTAAGTGTGTGGCGTCTGTGGTGTTATGTTGTTCCACGACCTTTTTACCCCCATCTAGTCAGGTCCTTCTTGGCCTCCCTCTTGATTTGAAGCTGGATTCACGGATGTGATAAGCAGTCGCCGCTAGTTGTTTCTCAGGCATTCTGGTTAGATCTAGATGTCCGAACAACAATTTGACTCTTTGGCGCTCAAGGAGACTTGTTACTGGTGGTGTTCCTGCTTGTAGGCGTATGGTCTTGTTCCTTATGCGGTCTCTTCTAGTGACATTGATAGTTTTGTGGAATCACTTCATTTCGCATACATAGATTTTTCTTTCGTGAGCTTAGGGACAATGTTTGGTACTTGCATATTATATAATTAAATCTTAGCCAAGTCTGTTCACATCAGATTTTGAATGTATTCATGCCCCTCTTCCCTTAAAGCAAATTTGAGCAACTTCAAGTTATCACTCCCCTCCCTTCCCTCCTCCCCCAAATTCCTCACCCAACCAAAAGCCGAGGAAACACTCGGGTCGAACGTGTAGACCACTATTATATTAGTTTTCAATATCTCCGTGCTGTGTAGCTATACCCTATTAATTCGTGCACACACCCTGTTCGATTCCTACGGAAGAAGAGAGTTTATCTTACTTTTGCGACTTTTCTAACACAAAATGGTGAAGCTTTCTAGCTCCTTCTAAGCAAAACATATTGTCGTTTTCAATCAACAGGAACGCCAGGATATTCTTTCCTATCGTCATTATCTTACCTCCTTTTCTTTGTGTGTTACTTTCTTGTAAGAGCTTATATCTTCAGCACCTATGCCACGTAATTGTGTTGCAAGTGCCTTTAAGCTCTCACCAAACGAAACTGACACTAATTGTATTCTAATAAGTTTTATAATAACTATTTCTGATCTTGGCCTCTGAAAGAACCATTTCTATTTTTTTCTTTCATGTTTATTGATATCATTACATTATGCTCTCATAAATTCTCTAACTTTTCTACATTGCATACTAGTAACACTAACAATAACCATTGTGAATGTGCTTTTTAACAGACATGGGTGGTTGGCAGGCGCTCTGGTATGGTTTTCGCCTTCTTTCTTATCAAACATATTGTGTTGTTATTATCTCTCATCCTTCTTTTATTTGTACATTTATCCTCTACTAACATTTCTAATCGGCACTTATCTGATCTTATTGTGTTGTAAGGGCTGTAAAATTCCTACCAAAACTAAAAGTAACAATGTTTAATGAATGTGTAAGTACTGGAGTTGACATGGCCATATATTGAGAGGGGAAGGGTACATAAACATTGGCATCATTGAGTAAAGTGGAGGACAGAAGGAAAGATGAGCGAATTGGTGGATGAATGCATAAATAGAAGAATGGATGGATCGGGCTGGGAGTGGGGTTCTTTAATGGACTGTCGATGAAATGGTAAAACAATGTGGGTGAATATTGCAATGTTCGTGAAGTTTACTTGTGAAATCAGGATGACGAAGTATGTACCTCAGAAGGCCACCCCTGTTTTCCGCAAATTCCATCGTGTGTGTTCTTGGATCCCTCAATGTCACACGAAGTGCCTTATAAAGTAACTGCAAAAACAGAGCAGTTAAAAATAAGGACAGAATAGTTGCAACAGAAGCCGTAACAAATTCCATAGCCATCTTGTGTTGGTAGTTTTTGTCTATTCCGACGAACACGAAGTCACTATTGGGATCCCATATGTCACAATTTGTTCACTATCCGCCCTTGCCACAGAAACAAACGCACGGACCGGAATGAACTAAAGCTGTGTAATCCCTTCAATGGAGAAGAAGAGGTTACTTCTTGTTTACTTATACGTTGTCTACCCTGGTAGCTGGTAATCCGACAGGTAAGTGTAAAAATATGCAAATGTTTTCGGATGGCTTGCCTTCAGGGAGACACACACATGGGGCCACAAAAACGAACGCCCGTCATCCTGCAGCACACGAGACAAACGGCCTATCGGAGAGATAGATTTCCCTACAGGCTGTGACGATTTGCATAGCAATTACCATGTTGGTACTGTATTATATTGCTCCACAAGCTGGCTACGAGGTGTCTCCCAATATACAGGCCTTGGGGATAGAGAGGTGCACATATATATCATAGAGGTTGTTGAGACGTTATTTACTGTCTATGAACCTCCTCAAACTTTGACAGTTCATGCGGATTAGAGCTTCATTAATGTCTATGCTGGAATATCGTGTTCAATGCAGCTAAAGCTCAAGAAACCGTTCTGATTGTATCGCTACTTTTACGATCGCAAGACTTTCCATAATGTGCAATTATGAATACTGTCGAATTGTGTGCATTTTTTGTGGTCCACGAAACTCGGCGCGTAATGCATTTACTTGGTACTATCGAAAACCTATGTCAGTACAAAGTAATGAGATGATTCTTACTGTGACATATTATTATGCTTATTGGCAATGTAGATATTAATGAAAGAAACTAGTTAATGGGTTGCCTCTTGGCATTCTCAACTATAATGACCAATAGCAGCTATTATTAGGCTTACTTTGTACGTTATGATCACGAAAGAATAGGACCATGCGTTGTGTATTAATATCGTCATAGTCACACACACACACACACACACACACACACACTCTCTCTCTCTCTCTCTCTCTCTCTCTCTCTCTCTCTCTCTCTCTCTCTGTGTGTGTGTGTGTGTGTGTGGGTGTGTGTGTGTATGTGTATGTTGTGCAGCTGAGTGTGTGTGTATGTGTGTGCATGTTTGTGTGTGTGTAAGTTTGTACGTATGTGTGTGCGTGCGTGTGTGTGTATGAATGGGTGTGTGTATGAATGGGTGTGTGTGTGTGTGTGTGTGTGTGTGTGTGTGTGTGTGTGTACACATGTGTGTGTATGTGCGTGGGTCTGATGACCATCAGGTCATGTGCCAATAACTCTGAGCAAAGACTTGCCAAAATAATTACTTATTAGGGTCGGCTCGTAATTTGTAGAACTTACCAGCTGTATTTCCAGTGCGGTGGCGGAGCTGTTAGTGCGCTCGTCTCCGAAGCGGAAAGTCCGGTTTCGAGCCGCGGTTCAGACACGGATTATTTTCGCCCCCTCCTGCCCACCCAGCAGTAATGGGTACCTGAATTCGAGTTGGGGAAGTAAAGGCGGCGTGGAAAGGAACTGGCCACCCTACTACAATA
>NW_004797474.1:1137076-1138162 GCF_000002075.1 Aplysia californica | reverse complement strand
CCCCCCCTTTTTTTTCACTTGTTACAGTTATGTACACGCCTGTATTTTCTGTGCAAGCCCGTTTGAAAAAATGTAGATATTGAAGTACTTTACTTTAACATAAATCGAGAGAAAAAAACACCCCAAAAACACACACACACACACACACATGATGGTTTTTATCTTCTTGACCTATATTTGAATGAGTTGCGGTTGATGTTGGGAATAGAGCTTTATATGAGAATAAAGGGGGTAGCAGGGTTGGTCAGGAAAAGGATGTGTTCATTTGCATATTTCTTTACGGCTACATAATGTTTGTTTGAAATGAAAATTGCAAAATTCAACTTGGTACCAGTGACCTCATACGGCTCCAAGGTCTTGTCCTTTCCATAATATTTATGTGCAACTTTGGATCTCCTCAAATCGCTCTTAATTTGCACTCTATGCCCTCTGTCTAATTAGGCACTTCTTGTAATATTTTCCAAACGGGGCCTCCGGTACAGCGCAAGTACCGAGGGGTGGAGCTAGAGTATGTGTACATGTCCGTCCCCGCTCGCTACATCAGCTTTTCAGAAGTCGAATAGAATAGCAGCAATTACGAGGTTTTGGGAGACTTGGGAAAGGGGAATTTTCGGACCGCTCTTCTCTTCTTTTAACAGGTTAATATGCGACATTACTCTGACGTATCAACGTGACTGGCGTCTGTGAAGTAGCAGTTAGGTGCTTCGAAGTCGCACGCAGGAGACACGGGTTCAATTCCCGAATGGGGAGAATTTTTATCCAGTTCATTGTAACTCGGTCTTTCTGCTGTATCCTCGGCCCTGCTTGGCCCTGACAATCTCGTGGAAGCCGCTCTTTATACGTGCGCCTGTTTATTCAGATTCTGACTAACTTAATTTGGTTTCCATCTTTTAAAAACGTTTGTTTCAGAGATAAATAATACGGTACTATCATTTAGTAGAAGCTCTTTATTTATAAGGAGTGGGTTCACTTTTAACATCTAGTGCGATACTCAACATTTTAGCGATATGCCACTTGAGACCGTTTCACACACAAACACACACACACACACACACACACACACACACACACACACACACACACACA
>NW_004797474.1:1132768-1135597 GCF_000002075.1 Aplysia californica | reverse complement strand
CCCCACACACACACCCTCTTTTTAAAAAAAAGTATAAACATATGAATAATAATCTTTCTATTTTTTTGTTGTTGAAATTAATAAAGCTATAAAAAGTAAACAAATTTTGACACCGAAAAGCATTAAGATCATCCGTTGCTCTGGCGTGTCGTCACCTTTATGTTTATTGTGGTTAGGAAGTGGAAATGCAAAAAAGGTAGTGGGGTATGGAAGTTTGTAGTGGTTGTGAGTTGAAAATGCGGGTAAAAGATGCGATTGGGGCTTGATCAAAATCTGCTTGTTTATTTGACTTTGTTTTCTTTTCTTGGCGAATTGATCTGATTGAACAGAAGTCCCTTGTGGCGGTTCGTGTTTCTTCCTCCGAAATTTGTTCTCACCGAAAATTGTTTCTGGCGCCAGTTGGAAAATTGCTTATAAGATTTGACGATGACCTCAGGCCAGTGGTGCGGAACTTATGTCTGATGGTATAGTTTGGGGGTATTGAGGGATGGACGAAAAGGGTGGGGAGGGCTGGGTGGGAACCAACATTTTTTTACGAGTGGTATTCACGTTTGAACGCAAGCAAGAGTGAGAGCATCCGTGATAAGTTTGTTTTGCGCATAATGTCCGTGGGTCTGTGAGGTAGAAAGGTTTTGTGTTCATTCATAGAATTATGCATGAGTTATTTGCCGGACCAACGAGTTATTGTCGGCACTCTTGGCCTCCAGCGTTTGCTCCCTTCAGGTCTTTGAACGTCCGCAAAACGGCCAAAGAAATCATTTTGATTGTGAGGTGAATACGTCACTACCTGGCGAAAACCGACGGGTTTGTACCAACCAGACAGTTCGGCGTCTCCTCGCGGATTAAGCGAGCGATTAGGCTAATCTCCTTTTTGTCGTCTGGGCGTGGACGGACATCGGAGAGCTACTGGCCGTCGGCAGCTGTGAAAAGACCGGGGGCTGAATACAGTTGATTCCTCTGTGCCTTAGTGTACAATCGGTAAAATAGTTGAGGCGATAGAGTCTCAACGATAAACGTTTGTTTTTGTAGTCGCTAAAGACGCTCTGGAACGGTTTTTTTTTGGGGGGAGGGATCGTTTTTTTTCTCTTTTTGTGTGTTTTATGAATTAAATTTGTTTTGTTTTTGGCAATGGTCGTTCGAAAATCAAATGTAGGCAACATTTGCTTTAAGGCGCACTGACCTTAAATAAGTTTATTAAGACTATCCAATAAATTTAAGCAAGGAACATGTTACGTTGGTGTTTTATTTTTTTTAAAAGCGGGGGTAGATGTAGAGTGTCAGTGTTATAACATGATTTAGGTGACTTTGAGTGTGATGCAGACGATGTTAAGTCGCTGTGGCGCCAAGTTTTAATTTGTTTGAGTCTGGTCTTCGGCTTTGCTTTGTCTTCCCCAAACTTAAATGGCTATGAGGTAAATAGTGGATAACTCGATTCGCCACGTAGTAATGGAGTTAAGATGGGAAGGTGTGTTCGAGGAATGAGGATTATTGCGCAAGATTTTTATGCATTGATTCTCAGCAAGTTGTTTTAGTTCTTTTCTTTTTTCAGTATTTGGTTTTTAGAATCTCGAAAAATAATGTAAATGCTTGCATGCAGCAGAACGTTACTTTAAGGTAGATATAAAGATATTTTGGAGGGGAAAAAATTAAAAGCTCTTAATTTTCTTTTCAGATGTGTGTAGGTGCAACTGTGTACGTTCGTTTTATGGACTGGGCATGGGCGGGGGTCGGATGGATGGAGGGAGGAGGGGGAGGTCGGATAGAATGACTGTAGATCGTCAACAGGGGCTGTGTATGAAGGAGGTTATAAATATTTCTAAGGACGCTTGGTACAAGAGTTTGTTAGGTTTTAATTTAAATTATTTTTATTTTTATTTGTTTTTCTTTGGTCACTTTACAATCAGATGTTGACAACTTTTGCTTCAAGGCGAACTGACATGAATTCTTTGAGTCTGAGACTGGACATGGTTTTGAGAGTTGGTGGTGGTTGTGATGGATGTGCAGTGTTAAGTGTTGATTTAGGATTTAGGTGGTTGTGAGGGTGACACAGACGACTCTAAGTTGCTGTGGCGCCAAGTTTTAATTAGATCAAGCGTCTGGACTGGGATTTATTTGCCTTGTCTTTCTGCAATAACTATTAGGCAAGAGATGACGAGTGGGCACATCATAATACATTAAGTTGTAAAGTTATGTTGGGTGGGTGAGTGTGGGGGTTAATGTTTGGTCGTAATTCAATTTTTGAAAATTTGATTTTTTAAGGTGTGTGTGAGTGATTTGGGGGGGCTTCGGTTCTTAATTTTAAGAATCATCGTATCCACCGAATAAACACTCATGTTCATTGTACATGTACATGAATTATCATTTTATGCAGTTTGAAAATGTTATTCAAGATGAATATTGGGAGATAAAGAAATTTGGTGTACAAGTGCGTTCGTTTTTTCACATCAATGCGTTGGTAGAGTGATGGGAGTGTGGGTCGGGGCAGGGGGGGGGGGGGGGGTGTTAGAGTGGGTCGGAGCGCTGCTGATGGGCTGCTGTTGTGAAAAAGAAATAAGTTGAATGCAGGTGATCCCCTCAAACGTTAGTGTGGATGTGGTAAAGTAAATACAGGGATAGAGTCTCACCGATAAACGTTTGATTTTGTAATCGCTAAAGACGTTCGGATCCTGGAATTTGTCGTTTCTTTTTTTCCCCGCTTTGGTCACTTGTCACTCAAACACTGACAAGATTTGCTTTAGGGCGAACTTACAGCTAGGACAGCCTTAATTTGAGTCTGGGACAATGAATGGTTTTGAAAGACGGGAGTGTGTGGCGGTGTGTGTGTGTGGG
>NW_004797474.1:1128718-1130153 GCF_000002075.1 Aplysia californica | reverse complement strand
CTCTCTCTCTCACTTTTTCTCTCTCTTTCTTCCCTCCTCCCTTCTCTCCCTTTCTCTCTCTTTTCACACACACACACATATACACACACACATACACACACACACACACACACTCACACACACTCACACACACGCGCGCGCAGGCATACCCGCACACGCACACATGCCCCCACTGTGAAATCAAAGCAAAGTTTCCGTGTTAATCTTTTTTCTTGTAATTAAACTATTGACGCAGTGAGAAGTCGGTGAGTACTTTGTCCTTTGATATGCCAAAAAACTGTCTGGGATCGATAAGACGGAATGGTTTTACATATGGCTTGTTTGCCTCGCCACGGATTTCGTATTCGACAGCTCATTTCAAGAAACCACTTAAGCGCAAAATCATAGTACTTATTTAAGTAGAGCAAAAAAAATTTAAAAAAATAAAATAAAAATAACGCAACAAAACAACCGCGTATCATTTTATGTCCCTTCTTCTGATGGTGAGCGCGTGGGGGCTGAATTTTATGCTTTCTCATCTCAATTGATTCTTCTGGGAACAAAGCCAGGAAAAAACGTTTGACCGCGGGGTACTGTTTCCATTACATGGAATTTTTTTCCTTCCAAAATTTAATACGCATGACATGATGGAGGCAGTTGCAGAGTAATTGTACATCTTCAGGCGTATTCTTTTGAATATTTTTTAGTCGCACGCACTCCTCTCAAATAAATGCCTTGCCCTGTCATGCAAGTGGTCTGAAACAAGGTTTTAACTATTTGTTGAGCTTTTAGACCCGTCTTCAGTCTTTTGCTTACTTATTTACCTATTCACTCACTCACTCACTCACTCACTCACTCACTCACTCACTCACTCACTCACTCACTCTCTCTCTCTCTCTCTCTCTCTCTCTCTCTCTCTCCTGTCACGTGTATAGTTGCATTCTAATTCTGATTTGATTTTCCGAGGTTACAAAAAGAAGTAGTTCTTGGTCGCGCGTTAATTAAGGGAAGGCTGGGCGTTGGGTTGGTAGTGTGAGTGAACAACTCTATAGAGATCTGACAGATTGACCGTATGGTTCGTCAGCTACTGTTGTGGGCTCGTTCCTTTCTTTTTTTTTTTTCTACTTTTCTTTCTTTCTTTCTTTCTTTTTCTGTTCTTTTTTTCTTCTGTTTTTTTTTTCTTTTTTTATTCCATAAATTTTTTTTCTCCAAATTCTCGCAGATGGCCAGTCGTTCCATGCCCATTGCCCACCTTTTGAATATTGTCGGAAAGACGCACGCACGATGGACTTCATCGCGGGAGTGAAACGATCCGATTGGTTGATTGTTCGTTTGATCCCGCCCCGGCGTGCAGGACGTGACAGATTGTGCCGTGTGTGTCTGCATGCTGGTTTGGGGGCCAAAGGGTGGCGGTTTTTGGGGGGGTAGCGGTGGGGAGAAAGGGGGAGGGGAAGAA
>NW_004797474.1:1123708-1124479 GCF_000002075.1 Aplysia californica | reverse complement strand
GTAAGTGTGTGGTCCTCTGTTTTGTATTACCTTGAGGGAGTTTAAGATCTTAAGAGAGCGGGTGGTTGAAGGGCGCCTCTGGTAGGTCCGACTTCTTTTTCTTTCCCACCGGTGTTTTTGTCTGTCTGTTTTTGCTTTTCCCCCCGCACTATGTGACCGTTAATGTGCCGATATACAATGTATGCTTCTTTTGACTCAAACTCTTAACCTACGATGCTGAGAGATTCATGTGAGTGGTTGGCGGGTGCTCTAGTGTTGTTTGCTCCTTTTCCCCTATCAAACGTCTATCGTCTTTATCTCCCCCCCTTCTTTTTGTGTGTGTTTCTCGCTTGCAACTCCTTTAATCTTCGATGGTTATATAACTGTATAGTGTTGGAAGTGCCGTAATGCTCTCACTAAAACAAAGCTAAGAGATTCACGAGGTTGCCTACATCTATCATTTAGTCGATGACGTTCTGATGTTCTGACTCAGATAACTGGGCCATTTAATAGTCTTGTTTCATATCAGTGTCATTAAAATTAGCATTATCATATTATCGTCAGTATTGTTATTAATTTGAATTGTTGTTTGCCATTTGCTCTGCTGGTGTCATGGTCAGGTCTTGTGGAGCGTTGCTCTTGCTACCGCCCTCCGTGGACAAAACCTAACAGGGGGCGAGAAAAGATGGAGAGAAGGAGAAAGATAGGTAGAGATAGATAGATAGATAGATAGATAGATAGAGAGAGAGAGAGAGAGAGAGAGAGAGAGAGATAGATAGATAGATAGATAGA
>NW_004797474.1:1120122-1121184 GCF_000002075.1 Aplysia californica | reverse complement strand
CCCCCGCACTGACACGTAAACACACACCGGCGTCTATGGTGTAGCGGTTGGGCGCTTTGCTGTCACACACAAAAGATCCAAGTTCGATTTGCTAGTGAAGAGAATTTTTATGGAGAGTATCTTTGTCTTTTTGCTTGGATGTTGTATCCCTCTCTCCCTGGGTTGGTTTAGACAAGCAGGGTCGAAACTTGTTTCCTGGGTGATTTAAATTGTTTCGATGGGGGCATAAAAACACCTATATTAACAAAAAAGAAATAATACTCCCGTTAAATGCACTCACGAGTCGTCAATCGGTCGGTCAACAGTCACTTGTGTCCTGTGCGCTCCTACAACCTTGTGCTGTTGCGAGCGCCGCAGAGACTTTCACAAAACTAAAACTCATCACTCTCTCAGTCTAACAAAATGTTATAGAATGTCTTTCTCTCACTTTACCAGTGACTTGATAAGGCAGAGACCCCTATCACACGCTCGACAGTAAATGAGCAGATTTGTGTCGATGTGCTTCTCTTCTCTCAAACAGACAAACCGCCCGACAGTTAAATAACGGAGAGACCATCAAGTCAAGTCAAGATCCAGACGTTCATGATGCTGGAAGGAAAGGAATATTGGCAGAAAGGAGGAAAGGGGGCACAAAAGAACTTAATGACCGGAGACAGACAGACAGGCAGACAAATGGTCTGGCAGACACGAATCGACGTGCACGTCATTGCTTCGTTGGGGGAAACAACGTTCGACTTTTATTTCCGAATAAAGCTCAAAGACAACGGGTGAGAGCTCTCAACACTTGTGCTTCTTCGTGCTTTGCTGTGTGCCTGCTCACAGCTTAAAACGTTCCATCTGCTATACCATCCTCGACTGTTGTAGCTGCAGTTGCGATTTTCTTGACTCTCTCAAGTCCGCACACACTATTTCCTCCCCCCTGCAGCAAAACAAAACAATAAAACGTTGAGTACCTTCCAAAAATATGAGAGGCCTAAACAGAACAATGTCGAACTAATTACAGTAGAAAGAAAGAGAAGGGATGAGAAGAAAGAGGGGAGTGGGGGAGGGGGGAACAAGGGA
>NW_004797474.1:1117397-1117937 GCF_000002075.1 Aplysia californica | reverse complement strand
CACACACACACACACACACACACACACAAACGCACTCATACACATGCACGTATGCTCGCGCGCACACGCACTCACGCACACACACACTCACACACACACTCACACACACACACTCACTCACTCCCAGAGGCACACAGGAACTCGTAAATAGAAAGATGTGAGCGGATAAAATACCAGGTATACGTTAATTGTGTCAGCAACGGTCGATTTGTATGGATTTTAACAAATATTTTTTTGTTTCATTTTTTCCCCTTGATCACTTGGTGACAGACAAACAGATGTTGAATGTCTTGGCAACAGCAGAAAAGCGGGGAGCATGACGAAGGCTCGATTTTTCAGATGTTGAGTTAAACCTATCATCTTTCTTGGGTGACAACGATCGAATCATTCGCACTCGTATTACTTATTTGTGTTGCAAGTGTCGTAAAACACTTACCAAACTAAACAATCTTCTCGATCGCATCACACTTGAAGTCCGGTATCTGTCATAAATTGGGCCGTCCTGCTCAGTTTATCTGGCGGCCCGTATAGCTTCTCTTG
>NW_004797474.1:1112575-1114737 GCF_000002075.1 Aplysia californica | reverse complement strand
CCCCCCTCTTGTTGCATGCGTATGTCTTTGCTTGTGTATGCATTTTACCTTTCCTTTCTAGAGATTATGAATGGCTTTTTGTCTTTTAAAGGAAACTTGTAGTAAAAATTATTACAATGTTGTTCTGAGTAACTCGTTAGTGTTGACAATTATTATTAACAGAAAAGGGGGTTGTAGGTCGGTGCTCTGATGTGGTCTGCTCCTTTTCCCCTATCAAATATCTCCTATCATTCTTATCTCTCCTCATCCATATTTTTGTGTTTGTTACTCTCTTGTAACAATTCTTATCTTTGACACTTAAATGGCTTCATTGTGTTGCAACTGTCTGACTAAAACAGAAAAAATAAATTATGGAAAAGAAAAACGTTTGGAGGTGGGGATTAAATTGTGGCATAGTCAGCACAACGTGCTAATTATTGCAAAGAATATCATTTCGAAAGATGAGAGTGATGTTCCCACCGGAGCGGAAATGGAAGCCTCGATCACCCACGTGTTAGCCGAGTTCGTCACTAGCTATACTACCTACACTTCTGCGCCGCGCCCTACAGGGTTGTTGTAGCTTACAGGTAGACAGTGGGTGTTATGTATGCTTTTATGTAACGTATTCATCTATTTACCGGTTTTTCCGGAGGTGGAGATTATGTGGAGGGGTAGGGAGGGAGGTGGAAGGGTGGTTTGTCTCAGTGAAGAGAAAAAAAAGAGGACATTAAGGATGTATACAGAAAAGAAAAGAAGAAGAGGGGAAAATAAAGAAATGTAAATGGACCCAAAAAAAAAAGTTGAATCGCAAACAGAAAACAGCGGCTTGAAAAGCGAATGCACCTGTCGGGTCGTGCGCCAGAATGCTGAAAGGGGGTGCGTTCAAGCAGGCAAATGGCAGACAGAAGGTGGTGGTGGGACAGGTTGTTGTGTAGCTCTTGATTCCGTCTCTGCTGTCGAGAGGAAAAACCTCTGGTGACAGCGCAGCGGGTTTACGAGTTTTTTTGCAGTGGGGAGGGGAGTGTTGTGTTCATTCATTCATTCATTCATTCATTCATTCATTCATTCATTCATTCATTCATTCATTCATTCATTCATTCATTCATCCATTCATTCATTCTTTCTTTCTTTCTTTCATTCATTCATCCGTTCATTCATTTGTTTGTGTACATGAGTGTGTGTGTGTGGGGGGGGGGAGAGTTATGACACTCTACGATTTAAATGAGGTAACATTTTCTTTCACCCTTACGAACGAATACCCAGCCTAGTTTTGGAACGTGCTGAACCTGTCTTTTCTTCTCTTCAACGAACAGAGAGTGGGGTTAGGTGTATTATTATTATGATCAAGATATACCGTGGTAGATGATACCCTAGCAGTGTCGGAGAGGTCGCGTGCGGACGGGCGCGCGCCAAAAGCCCCTCAGGTGCGTTCAGAGTAAACAAAACTTCCCCAAAGCTGTACCGTTCACCTCTGTCAACTTTGCTGAATGTTCTTTTATGGCCGGAATTGGGGCGACTTGAGGAACCGCTGGCGGCTTGAAGTGCCCCCTTCCCCCCTGAAACGTCCAACCCCCCTGATCTGTAAGCCAGTGTCGCGTGCCGTTGTTGAACCTGTTAGCGCCCGACTTTTCTTCACCTGGCAGTCAGTTTCTTTTCTTCCCTTCTTTTTTCTCTTTCTATTTCTCTTTTCTTCAAGTAAAGTTTAAAAGTTGCGCTGCTGTATGTTTTCAGCCGAGGGCAGTAGGGTACCCGGTTGAGGATTTCTGGCGTGTAAGACTCTTGATGCCTTTTGATAAAAGGTCCCATCTGCCGAGCCGGGCGGTCGTGTCCCTTGTGGTGTGTCGGGCTAGCGAGGTAAGGAGGCGGAAGTGCCGGCACACGGGCTCGTGCGGCGCCGCGGGTTTTGAACGGGCTGCTGGAGCTGCAGATCTTCGACAGGTGTTTCGCTGCCTGCCTTTGACCCACCTGAGCTGCCCCATGGCCCCATCGTCGTGAGCCTCACCTCTCCCTCCTTTCACCCCCCCCCTCCCCCAGTCCCCTTCTTTCTGTGTCTGTCGCTATTTCTTTTCTTCTCTCTGTCTCTGTCTGTATCTCTCGTTCTCTCTATTTCTCTCTGTGTTTCTCTCTCTCTCTCTCTCTCTCTCTCTCTCTCTCTCTCTCTCTCTCTCTCTCTCTCTCTCTCT
>NW_004797474.1:1107592-1109464 GCF_000002075.1 Aplysia californica | reverse complement strand
GGGGAGGTAACTTTTTGTCAGTCCGCTTAACATATCTTTCTCAGCGAAAACAATTTTGAGTTTCAAGTCTTCGCCAAGTGTTGCTGTTGCATTGTCGTCATCGTCGTTGTTTTTGTTGTTGTTTTGTTGTTGTTGTTGTTGTTGTAGTAGTTGATACTGTTGTCGTTGAATTGAGGTTTTGAAGTGGGTCGTTGGTGGGTGTTCTGGTGTGGTTTGTTCCCTCTTTCCTATCAAACATCTATCAATCATCTTGACCTCTCCTCCGTTTTTGTGTTTGTTACTGTGTTGTAACACCTCTAATCTTCTTCACTTATATAACTTTTCTGTGTTGCAAGTACTGTAAAACTTTTAGTAAAACTAAGACCTGTGATGGAATGGCAATATTTTTTGCCGTTATGCGCAAAAGACGCCAGATCGATTGAGATGTGCGGTTGTCTGTGTAATCTACTATTTCCCATTTTCCTCTAATGATGTATCCAGAGAGCCCTTGTTGGCCCTGACGACAGACATGGTTGAAGCAGCCTGTCTCCTAAGTGGTGTATATTGCATCAATGATAAGATGATCAGATTAGTCAGGCTAGCACTGAACTAACCGCAAAAGATGAAGTATTCAAAGTAATAACTTCACCCCCCCTCCCCACTCGTCTCCCTACATATTGACAAAGTGAAGAAAACAAAATCTACAAGCTAAAAAGTACAGTACAAACCCGATAAAAATCCAGTACAATTTGTTAACATACAAAAACGCAAATTAAAAAAAAAATAGCAACGACAATAAAAAAAACAAAACAACTGAACTCTACACAGAACAGGTATCATTTTTGTTTTCAAGTAAATTATGTGGATATTGTATCACCTAGGGATATATAATATGTATTTGTTTTAAAAACATTAAACAATTTTTTTTTGTATGGTATGGGTTTAACGTGCTCAATCATTTCTGAGGACATCCGTTTTAACATCTATTTCCTTCAGGAGCGTGTAATATGAGTAAAGAGCCACGCGACTTCCCAAACCCATGTTGAAAAACGGCCTATTTGGATTTCGATTTGGAGTTGTCCGCATTTTAGTTCAGCATGATACGTGTGTAGTGCGTACGTTCTCACCTGACTATGGGTTCCGTTCGTTGAGCCGTTCTATTAAAACAATAGTCCCTTTAATGTGATGTCATTTAAGTTCATGAAGGTCAAATGTGGATTGATGGCGGATGCTCTGGTATGGTTTCTTCCTTCTTTTCTTTCAAACATCCATCGTACTTACCTCTCCTTTTTTTCTGTTCGTTACTTGCTTGTATCACCTCTAATCTTCTGCACGTATTTGCCAAAATTATTAAGGTGTGCCGTAAAACCCTTACTAAAAATCAAATGTCATTGCTAGCGTGGTTTTCCTTTTTTTTAAAGTAAGAGTTTTACGGCGCTCCCAGCTGCATAAGGTCATATGAGCGCACGAAAAAAAAGTTGGTTCTATTCGCAACAGTACACTGCACAGCCTGATTCTGGTCAATGCTTCTACTAAAATGTTAAATTGATAACAATTTGATGTAAATAAAATAATTTAAAACCACTTTTTAAATAACCATTAAAAAATTTAAACAATCCCATTCACAACGTCCCATAAAGACCAATGGCCTTTATAAAATCCTGGATTCTGTTGGGATCAACGATGGAAAACATCTTGCAATTTTTTGCATCTAAAATATTTCCTTCGGGTCTCTACGAAGTCTAGACATTCTGTTAAAATGTGTCCAATGGTAAAGTCTGTACACGTAGCTTTCCAATTAATATAACGTTAACAGGATAATAATCTATCTATCTATCTATCTATCTATCTATCTATCTATCTATCTATCTATCTATCTATCTATCTATCTTG
>NW_004797474.1:1102032-1107261 GCF_000002075.1 Aplysia californica | reverse complement strand
GGGGGGCGCTAAACGTACCAAAGTACCAATTAGTTACCTATTTATCATGCGAGATATTGGGTTAATGTCGACTACACAGTTCCGGCGACAGTTTCTTTCGCAAAAGTAGAAGTGTCATTTCATAGAGTCGTCAACTTAGGAATTCAGAGTCAGATAGTCCTATCTATGGTACATTACTTTTGCACGTGTACCATTTTTGCGGAGACGCCACGTACTACACGAGTGTTGTAACTCTTTTCACATTTCTTTCCCCCGTTTTTTCCCCTGTCTCGAACAGGTTAGCTCTTTTAACAGCAATTATAAAACCATTATCGTGTTTCCGTGTAGTCACAACAAATGAGGAGGAGAGGAAACACTTGTCTCCCGTCTGGATTCTTCCTTTGTTTAAGACTGCAATGCTCCAGCGCTGTTTCCTTCAGTTCCGCCGACGACCCACGAAATTTGTCGATGACGCGCGAAGATGACACCCTTGCGCTTCCAGACAAAAGACTTTGCCTCCAGCCAAGATCGGCGTCATCTGCTTTTTCTCTCCTTCCTCGCCCGCTAAAGTCGTTCTCGCCCCCGTGTCTTCTTCGTCTTTTTTTCACCTTTCCTACAGCAGAGGCCTCTGTGGGCCTTCTTGGATTGTTGGGCTCCATTGTGCGCCCACCCCCGTCAGCGCCTTTGACACAGCTCTTGTCCTCTAACCCGTGTTTTTAGTAAGAAGCTGTCTCCGGGTGACGTGATCCTATTCAGATCGTCTTGGGGGTGAGATTAGACATCGGAGAGAGGCGAGTAATTGGCGGAAAGCTGCTGAGAGACAGTTGGCCATTTTTCTGCCTCCCGACTGTTCTCTAACGTAGTTAGTGGCGTGTACTTCGCAACCGTGTGCTGAAATTTGAGTCTGGATTGTCTTCTTCTTCTTCTTTTTCTTTTAGCTCTTTTTCTTCTGCTCCTATCTCCCTCCGCGCGATTATGACTTAATTCGTTTTAGCGTTGTGTCGTTGTGAGCTTTTCGTGAGAGGTCTGGACACATTTGTAGACATTCTGGTGGCTTCTACCGCTTTGACTTTGATCTTTGTCTAGTCGATCCGTGTTACCGTGTGAACGAGCAGGTATCAAGGTCGCTGTGATGTAGTTGACGAGAATGCGAGGGCTTTTGGGTTCGGATGTCAGTGATAAAACAGAAACAAAACATGAATACGTGTATTGTAGAAAAACGAAGTACGTAACCACCCCCCTCCTCCCAAAGGTTAAAAAAAATGAAAAGGTAAAAATGAATGAATGAATGAAACAAAAACAAACTCCCCAGCGATTTCCCTTCCCACAGTTGTTTATAAAAAGACACATGGTATAAAACCCACTTCCACTGATCGATCGGATAGACCCCACTGCTCCTACCTTCCTTCTTCTCTTCTCTTTTATGCGCACTGTGCCTAATGCTCTACTTCAGAAATAGATCTTTGTCATTACGTTCGATCTTAATAGAAATGTTGTTGGTTGGATGGTGCCTCTGGTATGTCCTCCTTTTCTTCTTTTCCTCTGTTATTTTTGTCTTACATATTGCAATCTCTTGGGTCTGAAGCGGACTGAACAGTTTGATTGTACCATCGGGTTATGTTGTTTGTCTAATTGTCATAGGGAACACCTAAGAAGAAGATCATGCCTGTCTTATGTTGTTCCTGCTATAAATTACTTTTACTGCATCGATGTGATTCTCTTTACTCAGAGTAAAAATGACTGTGAGATCAAGAGAAAGAAGAAATGGATGTCCAGCTTAGGTTTTTTTGTTGTTGTTGTCGTGTTTGGTGGGAGGGACGGGGGTTGGATGGGGGTGGGGGCAAGGAGAGAAAGGGTTAGTGAGAGATATTTATAGATAGATAAATGATGGAGAGAGAGAGAGAGAGAGAGAGAGAGAGAGAGAGAGAGAGAGAGAGAGAGAGAGAGGAGGAGGAGGAGAAGAAGAAGAAGAAGAAGAAGAAGAAGAAGACGCTATAGGAAAGAAGATCTGGAGGGGAAGGCGGTCAAGTAGCTTGTTGTACACCTGTGTCCAATTCCTCCTCATCAGAGCCGATCAGTCAATGGCGCAAGTGACCCACTTCTGTGTCCGGAACAGACGATATGTCCGCCCTTCTCTGTGTCCGGCACCCAGGAAATGATGTCAGGCCACTCCAGCCTGTCCATAAACGCCTAATGATATCCTGTTGAAGAGAATAGAGGATGTTTTCCCCCCACCGTTACTCTCGAGCTTTGGGAAGATGCCAGCTAGTCCTCAATCAATGGTGTAGTGGCCCTCTCCACAGAGTTGGGAAAGGAGATAAAGGGTATTTTTTGCGACGATTTATAAAAGAAATAGTTTTTACTACCTTGGTCCCCGGCTGTGCTTTCGTAGTAGAAGCTTAGTACAGTGAAGACGTTTCTTTGTATCCCTTTGCTCCACCTCTGGTGGCAACAGCAACAAGAGGAGAAAAAAAAACTGGACCTGTAGATGGTTTCAAAAGTATTTCTCTGAAAGGCTGCTAGTTTTGCATATGACCATTTTATACTTTTTACTTGATACCAATAGTAAATGTTATCTCTCATGCCAGCTTTGAATCATGTGTTATTTGACTGTTTTATTGTGCTAAGTTAGTAATCTTTGCTGATGGAAATGTTTATACCCTGTAATTATTCGCATTCCACTGTATTTCAACAATTCCAATCCGACACCTGTAATGCAGAGATTAGCCACTTTGCTGTTTTTCACAGATGACTCAGGTTCGACCGAAGTGTAGGGAGAATTTTTGTCGAGTGTCTTGATTTTTCTGTTGGGATGTTGTATCCTTACTTCTCATCCTGGGGTTGGTCTGACAGGCAAGGTCGAAATCCGACCCTACGTAAAGAAAAGAAAAAAAAAAAAAAAAACAGATTCCAGACGAATCTTGTTTCTTTGTCTGAGTAGGTGCTTGGTCGGACCCACTGACAGCCGGCACAACTTCTCTTCTTTTGCCTTTTATTTCTTCTATCCTGATTTTTTTCCCCCACCAGTGTTTGGAGGGCGCCACTGATAAGTCCTACTACTATCTGTCTGTCTTACTTGTTCCTATTAATAAATTACCTTTTTTGTTTCGATGATCTTCTTTTTACTCAAACCAAACAAACCTGATTTCCCAAAACACTAAATGTACGTTATCGTATGTGTGTGCTTGTCCTTACTTAAGCAATAACAGCAGCAAAAACAAAAGGCAAAAACTCTCCTTTCGTCGTTTTCTAACTTCTGCGGATCCTTTCCTCTCCAAAATTGAGCTCACTCAGGATGATTGGGTCTCGTAAATTTTGTGTTGAGGTCGTCTTGATTCACTCTGGAAATAGTGGGGGCGTCTCTTGAAGAAAACACGAGGAGCAGAGAAGAGGGCGGTTGGTCGTGAATCCAAGCTGATTGGATCCTGTTATGAGCGATGAGCGACCCAACCTAAAGGGCGTGGGTTTTTTGGGGGGCCGGATGGGAGGGGGGGGGGATGTCAGGTGGTTTGGTTAGTGAAGGATGAGGAGAATCCCCGTCTTTATCTGGTTCCCCTTTTTTTCTTCCTTGAGAAGGTTCAATTTCTTCACAGGAAGTCAGGAAATAGCACAATGTCTTGACTTGCCCCCTTTTTTGATGATGCTGCCTCTTTCAGAAGGTAGCAAGATATGGCTCAGAGGTTAGAGTTCATAGGCGTGAGCGTTTTGGTCAAGCTGTTGGGTGGAGAGGGCAGCTGCGTGTGAGTGTTTGTCTGTGTGTATGTGAGTTTGTTTGTTTGTTTGTTTGCTTGTTTGCCTGTTTGCTTGTTTGTTTATTTTCCTGAATGCATGTGCGTGTGTTTGATGAGAGATGAGAGGGAGAGAGAGAAAGATACTTGCTCGGGGAAGTTTATCCTTTTTTTCTGCTGAGATGCCTCATCTCATTCAGAGCCTGTATTGGCCCTGTCGCTCCGGGCCTCTAACTATTAACTGATCCAAATTGTTCCATAGTGGGCCTTACACATTTGCAGTTACTCCTAGAGCCAAAGTATCCCATAAATTTTGAAGAAATATTTTACAGATAAAGGATACGTTGGTGGTTTGCGGGTGCTCTATTGTGGTTTGCTCCTTCTTTCCTATCAAACTTTTATCGTCCTTATCCCCTCCTTCTTTTTTGAGTCTGTTACTCTCTTGTAACACCTGTAATCTTCGGCAGTTATATGATCTTATTGTGTTGCAAGTGCCATAAAACTCTTACTAGAAAAAGATAGAGGATATTCTTTCTTTTACTCCTCACGAGCTTCGACGGAGTGTGGTCTTGTTGAGACAACCCAGTACTTTCTTAGAGATCCTTCCCCTTTTTCTTCATTGTCTTCAAGGGTCGTTCTCACAGCGGGTATTCATGGCGGACGTGAGGTCACTTCCGCTCCAGAACGGAAGTGGGGGAGTCTTCTTGCTTGAATACAAGCGCGGCCAAGGGTCATACGAGGTCATTGTGCCCCGAAGGTATGCTCTTTCAAGAAAACCCCTGTGGGCGCCCCGTTAGGTCATGCTTCCTTTTGGGTAAGATGATATCTTGTCAATCCCCGGTCCTAGTCTAGTAAATGGTCTTCATTGTGGTATCAACGAATTCCTCGTTATTCTTCATTATGCCAAGCACGACTCGTGGTCAAAGCGGAAGGGTGTGTGGCTGGAGGATGCCACTTGCAGGTCCAACTTTTTCTCTTTCCCTTTTGATTTCTGCATGTCCTAGGTTTTTAAAAAAAATGTTACTGTATGGATGCCACTTGTAGGTCCTACTTCATCTCTTTCCCTTTTGATTCCTCCATGTCTTGGTTTAAAAATAAATGTAAAGTGTATAGGTTTAACGCCCTTAACAGCACTATTAAGTTATTTAAGAGGCGGGACCTCCGAAAAGAACGCCATTTACCAATAGCTGGGTTCAGACTATAACCGTCCGTTCTGTAGTCCAGCACCACACCAACTGCGGTAATGGAGCGTGCCTACACGTTCTGTGAATGACTTCATTTATGTGTTCATGTAATTGTCTGTACTCAAACCAACAATTATTCAAAATAAAATTGGATTGGCGTCTGTGGTGCTACGGTCAGGCTCTTGTTTATCGATTACCTCGGTCTCTCTGTTGGGAAGTACACAATCAGTCAGTCGGTCTACTGACTAACCAATAAAAGAATCTGTGAAGCACCCTTACCCCTGTGCAAACAATGAGGAAAATGTGCAAATGCAAATGGTAAGTGGATCGATAGAAAC
>NW_004797474.1:1097330-1098426 GCF_000002075.1 Aplysia californica | reverse complement strand
GTTGTTGCTTTTGCTGTTGCTGTTGACGTTGCTGTTGCTTCTTCTTCTTCTTCTTCTTCTTCTTCTTCTTCTTCTTCTTCTTCTGCTCCACCGCCTCCCCTTCTTCTTCCTCGTCTTACCTTTGCTTGTCACCCTGCCGCCCCCCTCCCCCCACACCCTCCCACTGTTACACATACGCACGCACGCACACACGCGCGCACCTATATGCAAATGAGCTTGCGTTTTGGCGCGAGGGCTCGTGCAAGGTGTGCGAGCGCGTGGATAGGTAGTAGAGTAGGTCACTGCGATAAAAAGAGACGGGCGCTTTATCCTGTCAAATGTTTTTTCGAGTTTTCTTTTTCAAGTGTTTGCTGTATGTCTTTTTTGTGTGTCCCTCTTATTGCTTCTCTCCTCTCTCTCCCCCCCCCCCCTCTTTTCCAATTTTTTTTTAACCGATATTATTTCTTCTCGATCTTTTCTTTTTTTCTTCTTCTTCTTTTTAAAAAGTTGAACACTTTTGTCAACTGAGAGATGACTTGCAGGGATTAAACCGAAATAGGTGAAAAAGAAAATAGTTATTTCTTGTATATCTTTTTGAGTTGGAGAAGAAAAAAAAGGTTATTTCGAAGGCAAATGAGAGGAAGAGGGTAAAAAAAGATATATTGTTTAAAGACAATTGAAGTGAAGAAGAAAAACATTTTGAGATTCAACTGAGGAAGAAAAAAAATACATTTAAAAAATATTTAAAAAACAACAAACACGAAACTGACAAATTAAATGCGCCCGGGTAGTTTGCAGGAAGGTTTGTGGCGTTCTGAAGTGAGCAGGTTCATGTTCGTTTTGAAGGGAGCATATTCAAGTACTTAAAGTTAAAGACGATACTGACCACAAGCCTACGGCAACTATTGTCACTGAAACATCTCTTACATGACTGAGAACTATTACGGGGGTGGGTGGAGTGGTTTACCTTTTATAAGGAGGAAAAATTGGAAAGGGTGGAGGGGTAGTTTGACGTTCCAACTCGCATCTGAATACGTAAGTAAGTCAAGTCTGCTTCTTTCTTTCTTTCTCACTGTTCTTCCGTTTCTCTCTCTCTCTCTCTCTCTCTCTCTCTCTG
>NW_004797474.1:1091149-1092296 GCF_000002075.1 Aplysia californica | reverse complement strand
CAACACTTATGCAAACATACCCACAGGCGCATACGTGAGCAGGGAAATTAAGTATAATGTACACGAGGGCCATCCCAAAAGTAAGATGAAAATGGCCACAGACATGGATATTGTGTGGATGAATTCGACACTTTGCTTTAACACCATTCAGCTACTTCTCACCACCTTAAAGGTGAATACATTTTTTTTCTAACATCTTGCTGGATCAGAGTTTTAGATATAGAAAATATTTCTTTGGAGACCCTTTCCTTTTGCAGGGACAAATTACAACCCCCCCCCCCCCGGAAAAAAAACCCACCAACCAACCCAACAACCGAAGAACAAATCGACAGATTCCACTCATCTCAAGCTCTGACCACGTGAGAATCGACATGTTTGACATGACGTCACTGATGCATGTGTTCAGTGCAAGGACCTTACAACTGTATAACCTCCTTGGTTCAGTGGTACTGCTGATACTTTGGCAGCAACAAGTAGCATGAATGGCCTCTTGAACCACCTTCACTGACTGTAAAAAGACGTATGATCTTTCTTTAAAAAAAAAAAAAACTCTTACTAATTTTACTTTAGTTTAAGTCATTCGAAAATGACGTAACAGTTGTAATAATATTGAAAATAATTCTTGACAACATTGTAAAAGAAATACAGTAACAAAACCAAAGAAAAATTGAATGAAAGGAGAAAGAATCGAACAAATTGAGAAGCTTGCCGTAATAATAATATACGCCCGTGGTTCAATGGTTAGGCTCTACACTGTTGCATGCATGTAGAGGTCGTGAGTTTTTATATCTGTGTAGGGAACTGGGTTTTGTTGTGTTTCATTTTTGTTTGTTTGTGGAGTTTCGGTGAGGGTTTGTGCCTTTGTGTGGCCGGGGGGGGGGGGGGGGGGGGGGGGTCGGGCATAAAATCAGGTATTACCACCTGCTTCTTGCTTTGTAATGTCTCACTTAGCACGGATTGGCCCTGGCTGGCAGATTTGAAGCAGCCCGCCTACTAAATTAATGGTTACAATTTTGTTGACGTGAACGTAGAACATAATTACCTGTAAAATGATGCCAGTGCGAGTATTACCGCGCCATATTTATCCACGCGGTTTGGGTCCCGTGTCTCTCTCTCTTTCTCTCTCTCTCTCTCTCTCTCTCTCTCT
>NW_004797474.1:1086410-1087506 GCF_000002075.1 Aplysia californica | reverse complement strand
CTCTCTCTCTCTCTCTCTCGCTCGCTCGCTCGCTCTCTTCCCCTCCTCTGTTTCACTCTCTCTCTGTACCTCTCTCTCTCTCTCTTTATCCCCGCCTCTCTCAATCTCCCTTTTTCTCTCCTCTTTGGCTGTTTTTTCTCTTTCTCTCTCCCTCCCTCTCTTTCCCCCCATACTTCAGCGAGTCCCGTTCTCCTACTGCTCTTACGGTGGTTACTGACTCTACTCTTTGTCCTCCAGATGCTTTTCAATAATATGATCACATATTTTATATTAATATTGTATAATATTAATATTACATAAATTATTTTTCCGTACTCTCTTCCTGCTTCTCTAATTCGTACCGGGTTCCCTGGTGTAGCGGTTGAGCGGGTATTTATAAGTTCTTCGCTGTCACACGCAGGAGACCTGAGCTCCATTCCGCGTGGGAAGAATCTTTAGTTTCTCGATCTTTCTGTTGGGATGTACATATTATATTATGCAACCTTTTCAGCCCTTGTTGGCTCCTGACATGCAGGGTTGGAACCTGCCTCCTAATTTATCTAAATTTTGTCGAAGGGGACGCAAAAACACATACATTGAAAAAAAAATATTATACTAGATCTATATTAAAAAATCGGATACGTAATATATTTTTCAGAAGTTAAATTGATCACCATAATGGCTGAAAGAAAGCTAGCAGATTTATATATGGGTGGGGGAAAAAAGAAGTCGCGTTCGAGAGGAAGTCATGAGCTCCGCAGTAACAACCCCCCCCCCTCCCTCTCCTCCCGCGCCTAGTCTTAAGCACCCCTTTCAAGTTCCTTTCGCCACCACGTATCCTACTTTTTGGAAGATAATTCTTGCTTTATTTCTTTTTTTAGGTGGAGAAAGCAACATGTGGAAAAAGAGGAATGTCAAAAAAATCAAACTGGGAGCCATGCAATAAAATGCGAAATTTAAGATTTGATAATGAAATCATCGAATCGGAACAGGGATCTCCTTATTTACAATTCATTGTCTCTGTTTTACAGCTGGAGCTTTTATCAAACACAAACACACATGCACACACACACACACACACACACACACACATACACACACACACACACACACACAG
>NW_004797474.1:1083126-1084135 GCF_000002075.1 Aplysia californica | reverse complement strand
CCAAAGGACCATCTGCCCGTTCCTTCTCTGCCCGAATAATCCGTCTATATTATGTTGAAAAGGGCGTATGAAGCTGACATTTGAAACCTCAGACTCCCGTGGTTTGCCCCCTGTTCCTTCCTGTCTTAGAATTCCGATACACTTCCCTAGCGGTGTCGAGGGCGCCAGCCATTGAACTTTTGTTGCGACGGCCGATCACCGTGACGTCACTCATTGTTTACACAGCGGTATTGGAGCAAGGCAAGTCGTCCTAATGAGAGATGACAACATCAGGTGTTTGTGAGGGCAGGGCCAGCCGGGCGTGAGAAATCACGGATCGAGGTCATTCTCACGACTTTTCCTCGGCCCAGTTTCTAATGCGGGGTGCGAGGTTTTTTATTTGAATGTCTTTGATGATGTCTCATTGGTTATGAGAAGAGTGTGGCAGTCAGTCAGTGAGTCAGGGGGCCCTGATATTGTTTGATCTGTCCTTTGTTGCGAAGAATATATAATTCTCGAGGGGTGGACACCCCTCTTTTTGACACTCGGGAGTTTTGGTTTTCTCGTGTGAAACACAAGGACCCTGTGTACCGTGGCTGTATGCAGTCCGCCTCGTCTGTATGCAGCGACGCTATTATGGTACAATTAGATTCGTATTCCTTTTCATATTCTCCTCAAATCATTTGTTCGGAGGTTTTGAGCCCGGCACCTCCTGTGTAATGGTGTGAGACTATTCGCCGTTGCACGTAGGAAGTTGTTTTCTCAAGGGTCCTTGTCCTGTTTTCTGGGAAGGTCCGGGTTGGCCCTGAATGGCAGGGCCAGGACAGCCCGCCTCGTAAATGGTCTGAATTTCGTCGATGATTGGGATTTTCTAAAATTTTAATTGAAGAAGGGCTTGGAAAGGGGGGGGGGGATTTAAAAGTCACACGTTTATTTCTAACCACAGAGGGTTCAGGCTTGAACACAAATGTCAAAAGGGTGTTCTAGAAGACCGGGAAAATACGAGCAGTTAGCTGTCCCACCATCAGAG
>NW_004797474.1:1078491-1081938 GCF_000002075.1 Aplysia californica | reverse complement strand
AGAAGAAGAGGAAGGAGAAGAAAAAGAAGAAGAAGAAGAAGAGGAAGGAGAAGAAGAAGAGGAAGGAGAAGAAAAAGAAGAAGAGGAAGGAGAAGAAGAAGAGGAAGGAGAAGAAGAAGAAGAAGAAGAAGAAGAGGAAGGAGAAGAAGAAGAAGAAGAAGAGGAAGGAGAAGAAAAAGAAGAAGAAGAAGAGGAAGGAGAAGAAGAAGAGGAAGGAGAAGAAAAAGAAGAAGAAGAGGAAGGAGAAGAAAAAGAAGAAGAAGAAGAAGAGGAAGAAGAAGAAGAAGAGGAAGAAGAAGAAGAAGAAGAAGAGGAAGAAGAAGAAGAAGAAGAAGAAGAAGAGGAAGAAGAAGAAGAGGAAGGAGAAGAAGAAGAAGAAGAAGAAGAAGAGGAAGGAGAAGAAAAAGAAGAAGAAGAAGAAGAGGAAGGAGAAGAAGAAGAGGAAGGAGAAGAAGAAGAAGAAGAAGAAGAAGAGGAAGGAGAAGAAAAAGAAGAAGAAGAAGAGGAAGGAGAAGAAGAAGAGGAAGGAGAAGAAAAAGAAGAAGAGGAAGGAGAAGAAGAAGAGGAAGGAGAAGAAGAAGAAGAGGAAGAGGACGGAGAAGAAGAAGAAGAAGAAGAGGACGGAGAAGAAGAAGAAGAAGAAGAGGAAGAAGAAGAAAAAGAAGGAGGAGGAGAAGTACAACAACAACATCAACAGCAAGAAGGACAAGAAGATCTAGCAGCAAGGTAAAAAAAAATACATCAAAGACAGGATTTTAAAAAAAAATTAAGATGGTGAACAAGAACAGGAAAAGAGAGAACAAATTATATCTCTTAATAAAGGTTTGAAAAACAAACACACAAGCCCTATTGCAATGAATTTTTCGTTTTGTTCCAGTTGTCTTGGTTCACTTTTCATGTGAGGGAGGCGGAGATGTTGCTAATTGAAGAAGACTTTTATTTAAAGAGGGATTGTCTTTTTTTAGGAGGGGGGTATATCTTTATCTTCCACCTGTGACAGGAACTGGGAACAGTCGAAGCATTGACGTGCCAAATTATTTGGAAACTAATCTTATAACTATAACAAGTGTCGGGCACAGCTTGCCAGTGTGTGAAGTCGTGTTGTGTGACCTTGCTTTGTGTCAAGGCCGGGTCAGATGCCACCAGGGGCGGCTGCTACCAAGGCCTTGATATACCTCATCAAAGGCCCATTTGTTTCTTTTTATAGAACAGCTCGAACCGGAAGTATTTTGCGTCCCCTGTTTTTTGTGTGTGTGTGGTGTACAAGAGAAAAGAAAAAAAGGATCGAATTGGAGATTGTTTGAGGGTTTTGGGGTTGTTTGTGTGTGTGTGTGTGTGTGTGTGTGTGTGTGTGTGTGTGTGTGTGTGTGTAAGACTTAGAGAAGGAGAGAGAGAAAGAGAGAGAGAGTGTGTGTGTCGTTGTTGTTCTTGCTTTTGTGGTCGTGTGTTTATTTGTTTGGTTTCCAAATGGTTGCTAAATGTGTATGTGTATTGCATAATTCCAACATGACCCAAGTCAGAGAGTCGACACATTACATACTGTAAAATATTCAAGAAAGAATCTGTTGTTAGATAGTAACGCTATGTGACTTGCATAGGTCAGCAAAAACAAATACGTATTAATGTGAGGAGTCCAATGTGAGGAGTCTACTGAAAAAACGGGCATAGTCACAAACTGGAAATTGTGAGGGTGTCAATTTTTAAAGCTTGTAGACTCATAATTTCATATTTGCTTGATTGGTGGTTTATTTTATATTAATATGTTTGTCGGGTAGGAAATCTAACAACAATAAGGGGGAGCATTTCTCGTTCATGCACTGTAGAATTGTAAATGGGCTGATTCATGTCACGCTCATAACTCTGCCTGATCTACAACAGGGAACTGCTTCTTTTTCTTTCCTAATCCTTACTATTGTCATTATCCTCTACTCCTTTTGTATGTTGTCACTCTCTTGTGACCTGCTACTTCCGGGGTGCCTTGATCTAGAGAGGTGAGCAGAGTAAGTCTGATTCCCTTTAAAGATTTCTCTGTTTACACCCACCCCTTGGCGCTCATATGACCTTATGCAGTTGCGAGCGCCGTAAAACCCTGTACTAAAAAAAAAACACACGAAAAAACCCAAAACAACAAATATCAACCAACAGCTGAAGAGAAATGCAGTTATGAGTCAACAAGTGTTCAAAATTGATGCCCTCACGATTTTCAGTATGTGACTATGCCCGTTTTTTCAGTGCACTCCTCGTACATTTTACCAAGTGCATGTACGTGTAATATTACAAACAAGTGCAGTTACATCACTTACATGTGTTTATTTATCAAGTGTCATGAAATGTAGCATGGCATTATGCAACACCAGTAAGTGCCGAAATAGTATTACGCATGTAAAATGCATTGTTGTGAAATTGCGTATCACTTTATTTTTAGTAAAATGCCTTTATAATTATGTCTTTATAAAGTGATTGCTTTAAGATTGCGTCTTGACTTGTCGATTTTATTATGAATGTTGCGTTCTGAAATTTTAAAAAAATTTGATTTTGAAAATAGAGTTCAACTCTCACTGAAGGCTTAGCACATGTTATTGCCAAGGCTCATCAATAATGTTAAGTCGTGCGATAGGCATTAGCTCTGAGAAGCAACTTTTTTCTGGTCAGGTTTGCACTCCTTACATTCCCGTATTTACTAAGGTCATCAGCCATCTGCGACACTTATCAACTAGTTTCTCAATTAAACGTTACATGCGTTATCAAATATCCATTTTCTTGTCGTTCCTCTTCTCATGCAAGTATTGTAAATATTCCCGTGTAAACATGTATCTCGTTCACCCCCGGGCCTTATAGAACGACCTGATCATAATCAGTGGATAACCAGCAGTCAAAAATATAGACAGGTGGCTTCTGAGATCGGTCGATCTCACCTTTGACACCGGTCTTTTTGTACCTTCATTTGGAGCGGTGTTAAGTAGGAAGGCCGGCCTTTCATCCAATCCCCTCCGAGCAAATTATCGCCTATCACCGGTTCGCACTTCCAGCGTCCACCCCAGCTGAGCAAGCATTTCATCAACTCCACCTTCTTCACGCCTCGCTCTCGATAGTGCTTGGACAACAAAATCAACGTCAACACGATCAAGGTATTACCTGCTCCTCACAACATCACAACATCATCACCAGGCGGTCTGTTCTGTTTGTGCACAGCGTCGGTTCTCGCAGCTGAGGGTACAGGACAGTTCTGGTCTTTCTGGGATTTGATCCTTGGACTTTCTCGTGTTTCTCAGGTTGACAAAGTTTCTATGCGACACGTTTTGCTGTATTTTGGATATCTGTCTCATTGATATGATAAATCTTCCGTTGCTGAAGTAAAATATTCTTGCATTAAACTTCCAGTACATATGGTTTGTTCAGACAATACTGATAAGTGCTGAGAATGAAAGGGAAAAGATTTACAATCCC
>NW_004797474.1:1076997-1078123 GCF_000002075.1 Aplysia californica | reverse complement strand
CTCTCTCTCTCTCCGTTATCAACTAGATCCCCCCATCCATAATGTAATACAATAAGAGGGCTGTAAAGCAGCGCTACCTGCACCTGGGTGGTCATTGTTGCGTTGTTTTAACAATACGATCATGCCCGGGCGATCTTGTGGCTTTGTTCAGTTATGACCAGTGCCCCCAGGCAGTGAGCTGGTCAGTGGTCAACCGAATTGGACATGATTCTTGTTGAACTTTGGGCCCAGGAGAGCGTCAGTGAGGCAAAGTGATCAGGATTTCTTATATAGTTCTGAAGTAGTACTAGATAGATACAGTTGTTGTTGTTCAGCTGTGATGCCTGAGGGAGGGGAGATGGAGAGAGAGGGAGAGAGAGGGGGGGGGAGGAAGGAACGGAGGGAGAGACACAGAGAGACACAGCGGGAGACAGAAAGAAGAACATTTAGAGAGAGAGAGAGAGAGAGAGGTGGGTAGGTAGGGAGAGAGAGAGAGAGAGAGAGGTGGGTAGGTAGGGAGATAGAGAGAGAGAGAGAGAGTGAAAGAAAGATACTGTTACATTGTCATGTTAGCTTACTGATCTATTGTAAACAGTCTCGCGTGCGATCATGCGTGCTCGTTTGTTGCAAGCTTTTCGGCCCTGCCGCACTTGAGTTGCACCAACATGCACCCTCTAGCGTAGTTCAAGTGGCATGATGTGCGGGATGCTATGCACATTACCCTGACTTCAATTCCCAACGGAGTGTTTTTTTATGTTCTTTATATGTGTTGGTTGATTTAGAGAGGTTTTTGTTTTGTCTATTTTGTCTTTGTTCGTCTTCCTAGCTTTTGTTGTTGACTTAGTTATATCGGAGAGGGATGTTGAATTTTACCCATTTCCAACGGGGTGTTTTTTATGTTCTTTTTCTGTGTTTGTTGGTATATCGGATGGTTTTGTTTTGTTCTTTTAAGATTTTTTGTTTTGTTTTCTCAGCCTTTGTTGTTGGCTTGGTTATCTCGGAGAGGGATGATGAATTTTACCAAGTTCTCTTTCTCTTTGATTCAGAGCTTTTTTGTGGAAATGCTACGATCCATTGTTGATGGAAAGATGTCTTCCTTTGTTTGTCTGTGTAGTGTATGTTGCCTTGTGTGTAGTTTCACTCTCAC
>NW_004797474.1:1074166-1075623 GCF_000002075.1 Aplysia californica | reverse complement strand
TTTTTTGGTGTTGTTGCTGTTGTTTGGGGAGGGGGGGGGGTTAATTTAAAAGGAATATCATTGTAAGCTGTGCCTTTAATTAATGCAAATAGCTCGGAGCAGAAGGATTATAAATCTGAACTGCCATACGCCCTCTACGCTGACTTTAACAACTATTCTTATGCTAATCTAGACAGATGCATCAGAGTTGTGGTTTCGCACTTCTGTTTCTCTCGCAGACAAGCTGGTGATGGGTTGCATACAACGTTTACTGTATTGTAGGCTTCGGTTGCATACAATACGCGAAGCGGTAGGTGCGGGTGTTGCGGTATTTTCTGACAATGCTGACTGACAGACCCATGGAGTCCCTAAAGAATGCCAGTGTCGCAGTGACCGGGAGTGGCGTGGGACGGCAGAGCAGGGCTTGTTCTGAGAACTGTGATCTTTTGATCCCTCTCTAGACCACAAACAGCCGTCCGTCCCAATCCCCCTTTTCCCAACCCAGCCTATTGTCTTTCAGACTTTCTGCTTCTCCCTTTCATTCTGTACCCGCTCCTTTTTCTCTTTGTCTCTCTGAGTACCTTTACACTTTTTCAACCCCCTTCCCCCATCCCTCTTACCGTCTGTCTGTCTTTTTCGCTCATATCGGAAATGGATGCTGAGTTCGAGTTGACTGCATTGTTAGAAATTATGGAGGAGGGAGAGAGAGATAGAGAGAGAAAGAGAGAGAGAGAGAGAGAGAGAGAGGTGGGGTGGGAGGACGTTGAACTCATGCAACATCAACACACCCTCTTTTTCAGCAGGGCTTCAGCTAATCGTCGGGCTCGCCGAACCATAAGCTGGTGGTTGGAGGGTGCCACTGCTAGGTCCAGCTTCTTTCATTCCCCTTTTTCCCCCCAGTTCGAATGTCTTATTTTTTTCCCCTACACTACATGGCTGTCATTGTGTCCAATAATATAATATGCTTTAATTTACTGAAATAAACTGACAAAGTGGCAATCAAATTGACAAACGAACACGCTGTATCATACGTCACTCGGGTGCCCCGCTACAGGCCGATCCCAGACTCACGGTTCGGTCCTTGCATGTCGCTGACCACAGAGGGTCGTGAGTCACTGCGCGTGCTCTTGTGTTCTTTCTTTGTCTTTGGCGCATCTGCTTACGTTTGTGGTAGAGATGTGGATGTAATGTCTTGGTTATTTGCATTTGGATGTTTGTAGGCCTATGTATTACATGTGTGCACTATGTAGATGTGTGTGTGTGTGTGAATGTGTGTGTGTGTGTGTGTGTGTGTGTGTGTGCGCGCGCGCGCAGGTGTGTAGGTGTGTGTGCAGGTGTGTTTTTGTGTGTGTATGTGTGTGTCTGGGAGAGAGAGGGTTAGAGAGAGAGAGAGAGTGAGAGAGAGAGAGGGAGAGTGCATGTGTGTATTATGATTGTGTTTGTGTGTGTGTGTCTTTTCAGTGTGTGTGTGTGTGTGT
>NW_004797474.1:1070387-1071975 GCF_000002075.1 Aplysia californica | reverse complement strand
TATTTATTTATCTATCTATCACTACTTTTCGACAGTTTAGGATACATAATTATATTAAGTAACATCAATATTTGTATTTCTATAAAGATGTAAATGGAGCAGATCGCTTACTCAGATGCATGCACGCACGCACGCACGCACGCATGCACACACACACACGCACACACACACACATACACACACACATACATACACACACACACACAAGCACACACACACATACATAAACACATGTACGCGCGCGCTCGTTCACATTACACTCAGTATACAGGTGTGTATATTGGGGATGGCAGATAGATAAATAGATAGATAGACCTAAGGAGAGGGTGTGGTGGGAGCTAAAAAAGAAAGGTTGGGGAGGGATAGAGAGTATATGTGTGTGTGTGCGTGTGTCTGCGCGCGCGCGCGTGCGCGCGTGTGTGTGTGTGTGTCTGTATGTTAGGGGCGGGGGAGAGTGAGGCCCAAGTCGTCGCTGTGTGCAAACAAGGTTTATATAATAGTCTCTGTGAAGCGTAAATGCTCACGTCTGTCTCGGGTAACTGGATCGAGCATCAAAGAAGTGGTTGGCGCGATGGTACGTGTAACAAATCAGAACCCCCGCCTTCACGGCTCATTCGGAAAGATCAGTTCTTCTAGATCTAGACAATAATTCCCAAAGATCAGTAAGTTCTAGACCGTATGTGTGATGGTGGTAGAAAGGTGGTTGATAAAAGAAGGGCGAGGATATTAGATGTTGGCAAATATACACCCTCTTAATCTTGATTTCTTTTTTATATACTTCTCTTTCTTTCTCTCTCTCTCTTTCTCTCTCTCTCTCTTTCCCTTACTCTGTGTCTGTTTGTCTGTTTGTTTGTCTGTCTGTCTGTTTGTCTGTCTGTCTGCCTGTCTGTCTGTCTGTCTGTCTGTCTGTCTGTCTGTCTGTCTGTCTGTCTGTCTGTCTGTCTCATTCTCTCTGTATATTTCTCTCTGTTTGTCTCTCTCTTTCTGTCTTTCTATCGTCTTTTTAAAACACACTTTTCTGATACTCTCACACAAATGCACGTGAGCACGCACGCGCTCCCGCACGCATGTGCCTGCACGCGTGCGCACTTACACACACACACTTACACACGCACAAACACGCTCGCGCGCGCGCGCACACACACACTTACGCGGACGCATACATACACATAATTTACACTATTGGCGTTTCTTCTGAGAACAAGAACAAAATCAAAAAGAAGAGGAAAAAGAAGAAGAACGATTTTGATACTACGGAAAAAAAATATTTTAAAAATATTTTTTACTAAACTTCTCACATTATAAGATCGTTACACACAAGGTGGAGTTTCGGCAGCAGCGATGTTAGTAGCTGTCATGGAACCGTAGCACATGACGTAGATTTGGTAGAAACCGCCAAAATCGAGTTGTACCGTGCGTACAAGTTGTGAATGAGCTTTCGGTCAAAGAACGAAAAGTAAGAAGAGACGAGAAAAATATGCTCAGAGTGCATGCAATTTTCTCTTCCACCTCCTCCCCTGTTTTCATTTCTCCCTCTCTCCCCTGTTCCCCTTGCTCCCCTGTTCCCCCTGCTCCACCCCTCCCCCCC
>NW_004797474.1:1061149-1062718 GCF_000002075.1 Aplysia californica | reverse complement strand
GGGTGGGTCTTGGGTTTTGGCGGGTTGTTGGATGGGTGGGGCCTCCTCTCGCCACGTGCCGGGGTGGGTTCAAAAGGTGGGTGGGTGGGCCGGGGGGCCACGTGCCGGCGGGCCCCAACACTTACTACACTGATGGCTGAATTAATCACGACAGACTACAGTCGACCAGTTCTGTTTTATTCTTCTTTTTCATTCTCAACCTATCTCTCTTTCTCTCACTGGATTACTTTTTTTAAAGACTTCTGTTCTCTCTCACTCACTTTATCTCTCTTTTTCTCTTCCATTTATCTTGTTTTGTTGGCCTTTTTAATACGAAAATTTTAATACAACACCATTTATTACAACGGGTTTCCCCCCATTTCTCCTTTTCCTTTCAGCCCGTAGCTGTCAATCACTGGAGTGAGAGGGTGGAGCCTATTGGACGAACGACGCCTGGCGGCCCGCGAGAAAGGGCGAACGTGCGGTGAAAAGCGAGCCAGCGACGACTGCCGAGCGCTGCCAAGACGAAGCGAAAAACGAGAGAGAGAGAGGGGGAAGCCAAACCGCCGAGGGAATCGACGGGGCTCCGTTTTGAACAGTCAAAAGCGTTTACGGGACGGCGAGGAGTAGTATCTACCGTTCTTGGGAGTTCCCTTCTCTTTTGTGGGATATCGCCGTGTAATACTTGGTACTTTTTTCTTGTTGGACTATAGCAGCAAGCCAAGATCAGGAATATCGTCACTGTGGAGTAGTAACCGTCGCCATGTGTCCGTTCAAAACGGCGTCCCAAGCCGTTTTCTGGACCTTCCTATTTTTCTGTGTCTTTGAGGTAAGTGGGAAGAAGGGGAAAGTCTTAATTTTCTTAGTTTGTATTGTTTATTGGGGGGTGTTTGTGTTTTTTTCTTCTCTTCTTTTCTTTCGGTTTCCTCTTGTTGCCTCTTGTAGTGAAATGTGAGTTGCTTGGAGTGTTCGTGGGTGACCGAGTGTGCAAGTGAGTTTGTTTTCGTGCATCTGTATGTCCGCGTGTGTGTTTGTGTGTGTGAGTATCATGTGTGAATGTGTTTGCACGCTCACACACCTGAGTGGTCAGTAAAGGTAAATAAGAATGTAACCTGTTGTATCTGTCATCGGACATCAGGAAAAATTTAGAGGAGAAAAGAACATGAAACACAAGAAAATCGCAGTTTGCTATACAATGAGGTATTAGGCCTATGTAGTGATAGCTCTTTTCCTCCTTCTGTCTCTCTATCTCTCTCTCTCTCTCCATATATACGAGGTCGTGTGTGAATGTGCGCGTGAAACAGACAGAATAAAACGGGTTTACTTTCCTCCCTAAGTGACTGTCCCCCTCCCTTCCCTCCAACATTCCTCGGTTGTGGGCTAGCTTTTCTTTTAGTTCGTAGAGAGCTGAAAGCGGATAACTTTCTCTTTGCATCATGCCGCAACCAACACCCGTTTTATTTATTTCTTCTCTCTCTCTTTCTCAACTCACCTGCTTCTTTACAGAGTGAGTGCCCAAGACCGCCTCAGCGCGTATCGTGTGCATGCGTGCAGCTAGGCTCTCTCTCTCTCTCTCTCTCTCTCTCTCTC
>NW_004797474.1:1059533-1060789 GCF_000002075.1 Aplysia californica | reverse complement strand
GGGGTAAGTGGAGGTATAAAAGAAAGGAAAGCGCAACAATAACAGAAAGGCGATAAGGACCGGTTTCTGGCGTGTCTTGTCTCTGGGTTTTCTTTTGTTTTCTTCTTCTTTATCTGGAATTGCACGGCGTTGGGAATTTAAGAACATGCTTTCTGCGCGAAGCAGATTTCGTGCTTTTTAACATTCGTAATAAATAAGTAAAAGACAAACAACCAAAAATTAACCATGAACGTTTCTCGACTTCCTGAACCATGTTTATTTTACTCTCTCTCTCTCTCTCTCTCTCTCTCTCTCTCTCTCTCTCTCCCTCCCCCTCCCCCTCTCCCTCTCTCTCTCTGTATCGGTATTCACCTAGGCTGTCGTCCAAAGAGCAGATTTGAACTATCAACAATGCCTTCCGAAGGCCCCGTGGTGACAAAAATGAGATTGCTCGCGGAATCACTTCTCAAATTCCTTCGGCTTTGCCCAGTTGGCCAGTCAGTATAATATTAGTGTGAGAGTCCGTTGAGAATACGTTAATATCTAGATCTAGGCATAGCAGTTAAAACTCTCACGTTATGCAGTTTGCCAGTGGAGCCAACAACAACCCACCTATAGGACAAGGGACGACTCACGGTGTGTGTGTGTGTGTGTGTGTGTGTGTGTGTGTGTGTGTGTGTGTGTTGTGTGGTGTGTTGTTTGTCTCTTGGTTTCAAATGTATGTACGCCTGTAGTGTTTAGGGGTTGAGGCCTTAGTTCAAATAGGGGCGGGGCGAAGGCAACAGCTCGTGACATGAGAAAACAATGTTTTGTGAGCGAATTTGAGAGAGAGAGAGAGAGAGAGAGAGAGAGTGTGTGTGTGTTGTTGACCTCAAAGAGAGAGAGAGAGAGAGAGACTGTTGTTCTGGCAAGGATAAAGCGCTTGAGTTTCATTGTTATTGGCACAATACATTGGTTGTTGGCCTACTTGTTTGTAGGCAGATTTGGGACGGAGAGAAAAAATGTTCAGAATAAGTTGACAAGAGATTGGAAATAAGTCAAAATTGAATATAATCACTGTCTTTTTGGCTTTAGTTGATGTGTCGTGTTTTGGATGCGTACGTGTGTAGGCTTGGTATCGATAACCCTTCTGTTGTACTTTAGTCTTTCGTTATCACAACAGAAGACAGACAATGTATGGCTTTTATAAATGTGCATGTGTGTTGTGTTGTGTCGTGTGTGTTCGTGTGTATGTATGTGCGTGTTTTTTGTGTGTATGTGCGTGTGTGTCATTTCAT
>NW_004797474.1:1055858-1057018 GCF_000002075.1 Aplysia californica | reverse complement strand
CCCCCCCCCCCCCCCCCTTTCGTAAAGAAATATTTGAATAATGTTATCATCTAATGCAAGTAATTTGTCATTATTTATTACCTTTTCTCTCCTGGATCCACCGACAAATGCTCTAGTTTTCCTTATCTTAGGCTAGTTTGTGGACAGTATACATCATGTCTGTCCACACTTTTCTTCACTGTTTGCATTGTGGCTTTATTGTTTCTGTCTCGTGTTACATTTTGTAACGGTCCGTAACTGTGCGTGTGTGTGTGTGTGTGTGTGTGTGTGTGTGTGTGTGTGTGTGTGTGTGTGTTCTCTCCTTCTTTTCGTTTTCCATCTTGTCTCAATCTCTGTTCCCTTTTTTGAGAGAAAGGAAGATTTGGGGTGGGTGGGTGGAGGAGGTGTTAATATTATTATGTTATCATTCCACAGACGATTGTCCGTGTCCCGTTGAAGTATCCGACACACTTTCCCCTCCTCACGCGCCTTTTCTTCCCTTTTCTCTTTTAATCCCCTGTTTTATCGTTTTTGCAGACACATTCACTCTCAGCTCACTCACGGGAGATCGACTTTTACTCCCAATTTCCCGGCATACCACTTCGATCGCTTTCTCAACCTAGACTCCCCCATTCCTGTGTATACATATTGTATGTAGTTGTGGCTTGCTGATTGACGGGCTTGTGGGTGTTGGTCGGGGTGTCCATATGTTTGTGTGTGTCTGGATGTATGTGTGTGTGTGTGTTTGTTTGTTTGTATGTGTGTGGTGTGCGCATAGGTTCGTCTGTGTGTTCGTAAGAGCGTTGATGTTGTATTGTCACGCAGTCCATTATGATTAAAGGGTACGTGTTGCGTCGTAATAAATAGGCTAGGTCTATAGAATATGAGAACCCCATTGTCCCAAACTGTTTCTTGGCGAACTGTGAGCTGTAGAATTATGACGTGCCGGCTTCTAGTTCACCGCCAGTTAACCACAAACCGAAACGTTCACGTATGATCCTGGTATATTCCCATTATGGTGGAATTTACAAAAGCACACAGCTGCAGAATGTTAAGCGCATACCGTTATGTACATGCATGTCGTTGCATTGTACTTCTCACGTCTTTCCTTCCCCACGTGTGTGTCCTTTTCTCTCTCTCTCTCTCTCTCTCTCTCTCTCTCTCTCTCTCTCTCTCTCTCT
>NW_004797474.1:1052638-1055495 GCF_000002075.1 Aplysia californica | reverse complement strand
TGTGTTCTGTGGGAGGGAGAGACATTTTTTTTTTGGGGGGGGGTATAGTGTTTGTGCGTTGGTGTGTACATAACATCATGTTTCAAAGGGATATGGAGAGAGAGAGAGACAGAGAGAGAGAGAGAGAGAGAGAGAGTATGTGTATAATGTACGTGTTTGTATGCGCTCTTCCGTATACACGCAATAGACAGAAACAACCAGGCACACAATAATCTCGACCGAGAGAGAACCTACTAGAGAGAGGTGTGTTGAGCACAGGCTAGTGGTTGGAGGTGTGACAAATGAATACGACCCTTCAGTATGGGCGACGATCGATGAGTCCACAGACAGAAGAAAAAAATGTCAATCACACGATTACAGTATTAGATGTGTGAGCTGCCTTACTTGTATAATGTTTCCTTCCTCTTTAAGTGTAGTATGCTGTTGTCTGGGGGCGTAACTCTTCTACCATTAGATATAAAGTATGTGTTCAGTGAGAGCTGTGCCCTCTCTTATGTCGCTCGGTGTTACAACTAGAGAAGTATGCTCCTGGCGAACTGTGGCCGTTGTTTTCTGTCATTTGTTTGTGCTGCAAGTCAGTTTATGCTCTTGTGTGAGCACTAATGGTTTCGCCTGCACTGCAGCGTGTATTACCGCTCTCTTTTGACTGTCATTTCGAGAGATAGACTATGAACCAGAGGTCCCGAGCCCTTCAAAACAACTGCTCTCTGTCTCTTACTGTGTTGATAGTGAGGAGAGGGGCGTTGAGTTGAAGCAATTATTGCGTCTCCTCCGCTTCTGCGCCTTTTGGTTTTGCCAGCGGTTGAGGGCGCTCCAATTAGATCTCGCTTCTTTTTGCTCTTCCTTTGTTGTTTCTGTCTTGCCCTTTCCAAGAAATAAATGAACATTATTCTATCAAACAAACCAAGAGAGTGTTTGGCGGGTGTTTTCCTTTGCCCCTTCTTTCCTTTCAAACAGCTACAGCCCCTTAGCGTATTACTCTTTAAAAAGTTACACCCTTAACCTTCGACACGTATACAACCTTCTTGTGTTACGAGTGTTGGAAAATACAAAGTAAAACAAAATTACACTAACCAACAGGGTGGGTGGTTGGCAGGTGGTGCTCTAGCGTGGTTTGCTCCTTCTTCCCTGTGAAAAGTCTATCGTCTCTATCTCCCCTCCTTCTTTTTTGTGTTTGTTACTCTCTTCTACTTGTAACGCCTTTAATATTCGGCACTTATATATGACCTTATTGTGTTGCATGCAGGTGCCGTTAAACTCTTACTAAAACTAAAACAATGTTCTTGTGTTACGAATGCTGTAAAATGCATAGTAAAACAAAATTAGACAGACCAACAGGCCGTGGTGGTTTTTGTAGGGGTTTTTTTTTGGTGGGTGTGAGCGCGAACACTGCAGCAAGCGCGCGGTTGGCAACTGTTGTTATTTGTTGTGGTGGCAGCCGTGTCGCCAAGACTTACTCACCGCGGAAAACCCACCGTGTACCTGGCCAGCGGCAGCTGCTAACAAGATTTTGCTCCTGCTTCGCTTGAACCGACGGGGAGGGGTGGAGATGGAGGGTGGGGTGGGGACGACCGACCACACCACGATCTGCGGTTGACTGACCATCCGTGGATGAGTGAGTGGCGTTTTATTTTGTGTCGTTTTACGCATAATATACGCATGTACGTGTTTATACTTCCGTATGTATTTATATGTACATGTATTTTTATTTACTCTGGCTTTTAAATGTGCTCTCTCTTTATTGCTCTCTATCTATTTCTTTCTCTCTTTCTGCCTCTCTCTTTCTCTCTCTCTTTCTCTTACACACACACACACACACACACACACACACACACACACACACACACACACACTCACACACACACATGTACACTCATACACACACAACTCACACAACTCACACAAAGACACACTTACGCAAAAACTCACCCGTGCACCTCCCTCAAAGGTAGATGATGGAAGAAATACAGAAATAAGAAGATGAAAAAGCCAAGCTAGTAAAACTAAGACCTGTTTGGATTTTAATAACACGCACTCACCTTCGTGTGCTGGGTGGGAACTGCACTCGGTATTAAAAATACTCCCCGTCAAATCTTCTCTCCCTTCACGCTGCCTCTTGGCTATACCAGATTTGTTCCCTGCAAAAGCGAACGTTTTTTTACCCCTGCCTCTACTGCTCGCTTTCCCCCTTTGTTTTTCGCTATTTTTTGTTCTTCTTCTTTCGTTTCTGTGCTCCTTTCTTCTTTTTTTTTATCGTGCAGAAGGTTGATGTTAGGCAAAGCAGCTGAGAATGGAGGAAAAGGGAAAATGGGGAGGGGAGGGGTGGAAAAAAAGAAGTAGGGTACAGGTGAAAAGACATGAAAACCAGGGTGTGTGTATGTGGGGGGGGTCAAGGCAAGCGCACGTGCATCAGGCAAGCCAACCTGGCTTTGCGTCATAAGGCAGAGTCAGGTGAGAGCGCAAAACTAATTATAGTAACACCTGTGTTGGTGGAAAATGTATGTTGGGTATAAGTGTGTGTGTAGCTGTGAAGTTGCACGGTGTATTGTGTAACTGGTGCATTATATTATCTATATAATACATGTCTGTGAAATAGGGAGATGTAGGTGCAAAGATAAAGTTGGAAAGAAGATGTAGAGGTGCAAAGATAAAGTTGGAAAGAAGATGTAGAGGTGCAAAGATAAAGTTGGAAAGAAGATGTAGAGGTGCAAAGATAATATAGTTTGGAAGAAACCAAGGAAACATCTCAACAGAAAAACGAAAAGATAAAGTTGTTCTTGAAAATAGTCTGTAATTTGTATTTTGTATTCAGGAAATCTTTAAATCTCTCTCTCTCTCTCTCTCTCTCTCTCTCTCT
>NW_004797474.1:1050672-1052477 GCF_000002075.1 Aplysia californica | reverse complement strand
CCCCCCCCCTCCCCACACACACCCTCAAGTCTTCCACGGAGTGGAGCACGGCACGGTATCGCAATGTCTCGTTACCGGTGTGTTTTTGCCCAGCTGTTCCGCGCCGGCTCTCTAGATAGACCGTTCATCTCGTGCACACAGAGAGGCTAGATGCCTTGTGACCAGGCCAATATTTCAAGAGTTACCGGTGCCGCTTCCAGACCATCAATTGATAGCGCTCGCGGGCGGCGCCCATCCTTAACCTTTGTGTAGTTGTTGTCTTTTCTTTCTTTCTTCCTCGCCCCAGGTGTTTTTATTTTTATCTTTTTTTGTTCCTCCTATGATTTCGTTTTCATTTCGGCGCACCGGTGCTTTCTCTTGGATTGTGCGCAGCCAGGCTCCCGAGTCCGGGTATGGGTTTGTTTATTTTGCCTATGTTGAGCGGTACTATCGCGGTCTCTCTCTTACTTTCACTTTCTTTCTCTCCCTCATGCGCGCGCGCACATACACACACACACACACGCATTCACACTCACATACGCCCGCACGCGCACACACATACACACACACACACACACACACAGTACGTGCACGCTCACTTTCCATCTAAAAAAGTTCAGTCTGCTTAAACGAAGTTCCAACAAAATATCAACGCGTGTTCATTAGTATGCTAAATAGTCGAAGGTTTCAGGTTATGAGAAACATGCCATCAGGGATGTTGGCGGTACAATGTACATGTTTGTACTCGATAAATCTCGCTTCCATCCCCATCGCTTGATCGCAGAGGCAATCTTGCAACCTTTCTGCATGATGGTGCGTGGTTAGTATCAGTTCGCTTCTGTCTTGGTTGATGAACCCCTGTACTTTTTGACATTCTGAGTCAGGCTCGTCTGTCAGCGTAGACAAGTGGTGGTGTTGTTGACAATAAACACAACTTCCCGAAAGGGCGGATTCGAACCAGAGCCGGTGCCAAGTGTTGTGTGCACTGTTATCGTCAACACGAACATCATCTTTGACTATGCGTTCTTGGTCTCTTTGACTGACTCGCGGGGTTAATGGCACTCTTCAACAGTATCGGGTTTTTCAGCTTTTGTTCCTTCCGGTCTCACCCTCGGGAGACAAAATAAAATCGTGGGTATGCTCCGAGATTAAGTGGTTTGCACATAGTTCGCGTGTTTACACTAAAGTGTGGCAATACGATTTTCATGCGTGCTTGTTTTGTTTCGAGGTGGGCGCATTTATTTTCATCCTAAAGTATTATTATGTTTCTGTCTAGTTGTGGTCTGCATTTTGCCGGCTCATGGTATAAAGTACAAAGAACGTTGTCTTTTCGACTTCTTTGTGTACGTTTCTCGATTTTATCTCGAAAAACTGGAAACCATATGGGTTTCCTTTCTAAAATGATGTGTGTTCAGGTCAGTGAACATACTTGAGCACAAATTGGTTTTCAGGCCAGCACATAGACAGGCAAGAAGACGCACAACGGATAAGATTGCAAGAGTGAGGGTGAAATACGGCACCGTTCCGTAGATGAATGAGACAATTAGTCGTGGCTCGCTGTCGGCTTGTATCGTACGGGGTGTACGTGGAGAGAAACAGAGGTAGATAGTACAAAGGGAACCAGGACAGAGAAGGAGGGACAGAGAGAGAGAGAGAGAGAGAGGGAGGGAGGGAGAGAGAGTGAATGAGTGAGTGTGTGTGTGTGTGTGTGTGTGTGTTAAAGGGTGATAAAGGGGAACTAGGAGAGAAAAAAAAAGGATAAAAGAAGGTAAATTGCAAACATCCGTGCTAGGATGTCGGGCAGTAATTAGCCAAGAAGACGAAGA
>NW_004797474.1:1046319-1049069 GCF_000002075.1 Aplysia californica | reverse complement strand
TATCTATCTATCTATCTATCTATCTATCTATCTATCTATCTATCTATCTATCTATTTATCTATCTATTTATCTATCTAATCTACCTGTCTATCTATCTATCTATCTCCCTGTCGACTGACCGATATCTCTGTGTCATGGCACAATAATGTATGCGCCGGTATCAGTGTCCCTTCCCCCCTGACCGTGTAACGACCCACGACTTCCTTCCCAAGGCACGCGCGACCTTTGCAATATATGTAAACAAACCTCGTCAAGACACTCTTAATGTTATGCACAGGTCAATAAACTACTGTCCTCTACTATGGATCGGGTCCTTAGACGAATATTATAGATTTTTCCCACTCTTCTTTTACAACGCATTGCTTTCTGCGTTTCTGTGCTCTTATCTTCAGAACTAAATAAAGGATTCATTTTATTTTTCTGTACCTATGAATAAAATAAAACAGGGCACAAAAAATTCCCGGACAATCTCATGTCTCATTTCGGCACTCATGTTCGTTGTACAGAAGTTAGGGGGGTCTTTTTCTCTTCTCAGCTGTGACCTGCGGACAGTGGTGGGGCTAGTTTGATATATGCATAACGTTGATAAAGAACAGCCGATCTGGTGTGTAATATGAATTTTATTTTTTTTAATCTGAGGGTTGTTCGAATGGATTCGCTGACACGTGGGTGTGTAGATGCTAGGTTGGTCAGTTCTCTTTTAGATACTGAGAATAGTAAACACGTGGTTGTAGGGTAAGTTGGCAGTCTGCCTGGGAGACATGAACGGACTTTCAGAAGAAAACAACTGTTATGACAAGAAAACATGTGTTTGTGTGTGTATGTGTGTGCACGCTGGTGAACATCAAGGCTTTACAGCATGCGCCTTGCATGTTGTAAAGCTTTGATGCTCACCAATTGTTACGAAAATGCTGTATTCCTTAGAGCCCCCTCGCAGTCAGTCAGTCAGCCAAGACATTAGTGAGAGAATTACACGACTGTGAATGAACACAGTTAGACTTTTAAGCTTCCTCGGTTATTGTTTGTAGTTTATTTGTTCTTTTTTGTGTGGGTTTTTAAAAAAAAAAACAGAACTGGCAGAACATAAAGGCAGAGCGGAGTGGAAAGGTGTACTGCTTAGTAAAAAGAAGCAAGTTGTAATGAAAGTCTGCCGAGGTGAAAGGAGGACAGATTTGTGAGATAAAGCGGACTGGGGCGGATCTTGGGAGATAAGACCTCTCCTCTAACGCTACGAAATCTATAGCCGGCTCTGATGTGCTTCTTGTAATATAATGAGTGCTACTACTACTTTGTACGTACAACATCCCTCGTTTTGGGGCCACCATGGCAGCTGCAACAGCTTACAAGAAAGAGGAACGTTGCCGTGTCGCGGTAGTTGTAGGGGAAGATCTAGTAGCCTAGTGCAGCCTAGCCGGGCCTATCTGTGTTGTCGTTGTGACGTATGCCGGCTGACTCGGTCGTCGGCGTCGGCTGTGTCTTTGAAGTGTTCCTCCAGAACTTTGTTTTTTTTATAGTTTGTGGCTGTTTGTCCTTTAAAAAAAAATCAAGACGTAACTCTTAGTCACTCGCGTTCTTCTTGTCTAATTGGTGAGGGTTGATCAGTCCCAAATTTCAATTACGAGTGCAGACGGGGTTTTTCTAATCCGGAGATTTTGGGGGGTGCGGGGGTGCGTTTGAAAGCGTAAATTCAGAGTGAACATTTGAACAGACCACGGAAAAGGTCATGATATATATTTTTTCCGGTTCGAATTTTTACAAAATTGGGGTTTGACTACCTCGGTGAAATGCTAAAGGTATCGTTTGTCATGGTGTGCCATTTATTATATTTTATCCATGTGCATCGCAGAGGCAAACAAACATTGAATACACTTCACATTTGCGGGGCTTCAAGTTGATCATAACGGATAAAACGTGAAGTACATTTAATGTAGTTATATATAAATCTATACAAAATATTGTTTTATTGTCACTTTTTCCTGGTGACAGAGTTGTTATTTCATTTAACTGTGTCAATGCCCTCCCATGAAAACTTTACTCTAACCTAACCGTCAAAGCATAGTGTGTGCATTGTTGTTGTTACGTCTATGTTGAGAGACTTTTTTTTGTCCCGGTCCTGCTTTCAGCATTCAGGGTGAAGCTGTTTGTAGTAGGGCTGCATTGTGGTGTACCGAGCAGGCGGTTTTTGTTTAACGCGCCATTTTTGCCCCGTCTCTCTCTCTCTCTTTCTCTTTCTCTCTCTTTCTCTCTCTCTCTCTCTCTCTCTCTCTCCCTCTCTCCCCCTCTCTCCCTGTCTCTCTCTCTTTCTCTCTCTGTCTCTCCCTCCCTCCCCGGTGGTGTGTCTCTCTCTCCCCGGCTGTGAACGCAACAGCTGCTGCGGCTTTAGCTCCTGCCGTGGAACGCTGCTGGGTCGTAAGCGGGCTGCACACTCGTCCGATTTTACTGGAATGTGTACGAAAATTGGACAGTTTTAACACACAACGCGTTGCAACACAGGCGGGAAGACTTCCGAGTTAACTTCCATATCCGGTAGGACTGATTCAGTGTCTGAATTCTGCTTGATGAGTGAGTGCCAGTCTGTCTGATTGTCTGCCCCAGCCGATCACGAGGACCCAGCTGGTAGAACAAGTGTGTACCCAACTTGTCGTAGGTATCCTTTTTTTTTGAAAGTCTAGCCCTGCCTTTGGTTGTTTTTTTTTTCTTTCTTTCTTTCTTTCTTTCTTTCTTTCTTTCTTTCTTTCTTTCTTTCTTT
>NW_004797474.1:1044782-1046219 GCF_000002075.1 Aplysia californica | reverse complement strand
AGAGAGAGAGAGAGAGAGAGAGAGAGAGAGATGTAGCGCGGCAAAGCAGTGCTCTGTACTGTATTCCCTGGGGTTTGTTGTCGTCATCTCCAGGGTCGGGAGTTCGAACACATGGTGGGTGGGTCGTTTATAGTACAGCGAGAAGTAGGAATCCCAGGGAAGGGAGCGGAGAAAGAACGTAAGACTTGACGAACAGGTAGTAGGGGGTAAAGTGTGCGGTGGGTTAGAGAGAAAGTGAGAAAAAGATACAGACAGACAGACAGAGACGAATTATTTGTTTCTAGTGATTTAACAGAGAGAAAGAGAGAGAGAGAGTGAGTGTGTGTGTGTGTGTGAGAGAGAGAGAGAGAGAGAGAGAAAGAGAGAGAGAGAAAGAGAAGGGGTAAGATGGAAACCAAACATGAGGGGAGAGAAGCGTGTAGCGGACCCCAGATGGTATCTGCATGAGGATTTACCTGCACCCGGATGGCGTAGTAGGGACTCCGGTGGCTGGGGAGCGGGCTGTTTAGGAGAGCGGCCTCCTGGAATCTGCCTCGGATTTCCGCCGTCTCTGCCTAGTCGTAGGGCCTACTGGCTAAGGCGAGGAGAGAAAGAAGGAAGGAATGAAGACACCTTTCCATCGCCCGAATGAACACAACCTTCCAAAATCTTCAACTGATCAGAGAGAGAGAGAGAGAAGAGAGAGAGGGGGGGGGGAATTATAGACGCAGTGAGACCGAGAAAGAGAAGGCAAGAGTAAGGAGTTAACGTGGAGGTGTGAAAAGAGAGGAAGAACGAAGAAAAACAGGTAAAGAACCCTATCATGCACATAAAGCTTGCTCAGTCAGAAGTAATGATTACACCAAGTGCAGCACATTATATATAACCCCCTTTTTTTCTTTAAAGAGAAATCACCTCTTGTCTCGCTTTTGGGAAGCGCACGCCTCTTGTGGGACGGTGTATTGAGCCGCTATCAGCGTGCATTATATCCGGGGCCAGGAGAAGGGAAGGCGAGGCTGCGGCGAGCTGCCAAAACAAAGCAGAAACTGACGTAAAAACTCACTTTTTCTGCAACTTAAGCTGCCCTGGTGAACGCATATCCGGCAGCTTGTTTGCTCTATGGGTGGAATTTTGTTCCCCTTTCTTTTCGTTCTTTCTTTCTTTCTTTTTAAATTTAGACGCTGTGGAGAGATCACATCAAGAGAGAGAGAGAGAGAGAGAGAGAGAGAGAAGGAAAATTTTGTGCTGGTGCGCGTGTGAGTTATTTGTGTTTCATTTTGCGCTGTTTGATTGCTAAGGTGAAAGCAGGATGGGAGTGAGCATTTTATTCGTATTGTCGCTCTAGGACATGCGGAATGCCTTATGTTTGAAACGTACTCGGTGAACCTTTGCGATGGGTGTGAGCGAGCACTCTGCTGTAATTATATATAATTTGTCCTTTTACTTCTTAAGTCCGTC
>NW_004797474.1:1042115-1043705 GCF_000002075.1 Aplysia californica | reverse complement strand
TGTCTGTCTTGGGTGCGGCCGCCCCACCCTGCTGGTCGGTGTAATCCCCGTCCATTGTTTATGAAGAATTAATGCTGCCCGGGCCGGGCCGTGCACTCGTCTCATTGAAGTTGCATGCAACTCCAGAGCCGCCTGGTTCCTCCGCGCCGGACGTCCCACGCTCCCGGGGACCCCAGTGGAGATGCTTGTTTGGTTATACTGACCACTTGTGGCCAATCTCGTGTGTCCCGTCTGTCGGTCAGTGCGGCCCGTCCAGACGTTTGGTCAACACGTCCGTCTTCAGGTCAGCCCGACTCCTGGATTAGAACATGAACATAATATCATCGGCCGCCGGGGCCGTGGTGGGAGAGAATAGCCAGCTAGGTGTAGTCGTGGCCCTTGTGGAGTTTGTGGCGTCTCAGGTGGACGCTAAAACCGGCGTCTCTGGTTGGTAGGGGCAGCTCGTTGTCAATATGGTCGTTATGTTTGTTGTTGTGTCTCAGCAACTGATTTTGGGGGGTACGGCTTTGTAGAGTGAAGGGTGTGGGTGGTTGTTGTTGGGTGTTGCCAGTAAGGCTATTGGTAGTCAAAAGGTGTCAAAGGTGGGTCCAATGTCTTCCCTCTCCCTCTGTTGTACCTGTCTATACTTTATGCTTTACTTTTTTTTTTTAAAACAGGAAATGGCATTTATTCAGTCTATGTGGTGCTTCTCTTTAACCAATCAAACCGTACTGCTGTTTAAGCTTGAGGTAGTGATTTTCCTCCGGTACTAAACAATCAATTTTTGGAAAGGTGATCGGTATGGTCAGCTTTTTAAATACACCTTGTTCTTATTGTATACCCTTTTTTCTCCTGCTTTGTTCCCAATGAAGTGTTGTCGTGTAACTTACCGTAACTGTGACTCAGTTTGTCGTATTGTTGTGACGTAATAGAGCGCAAAAGGAATAAAAAACTACCTTCAAATATACACTATAAATATACCTCTCTCCTGGCTCCAGAGTTTTGGTCTGGAGATATCACTGTCTAACGCCGAGCTCCTTCCTCAAGGATTGGGGCAATGTGGAGCCCTGTAGCTCATAATTCTTTCATCAGTTTCTGTCAGGGAATACTGGCCTAATCCAAATGAGCAGGCTGTCGTTATGCAAGTTTGAGACGCTTGGAGTACCCGCGATTGAGGTCATCGAAGGAAAAGTCGCGGTGCGTGCGATATGGCTGTTTAGCCTTCTCCACGGTTGAGCTGAGGAATGGATAGTGTTGAATCCTCGAGTGGGGATGTCATTATCCAGGCCGTTTCACAATGATGTCATTAGCCGGTCTGCCTGAGAGTAAGAGAGAATACTTTATGGGTCTCAAACCCGCCTTCGTCCTCTTTTTGTTCTTTTCTTTCGGTTCTGGTCTCTCCCATTATAAAATTCCTCTTCTCTGTTTCTGCTTGCCTCTCCTTCCTAGTCTTTTTTTTTTTTGGTTGTTTTTTGGTAACTGGAACACACACGATGTTGAAACGCCGGAACCACGACCCTAGACAAACAAACAAATAAGCTCAGCCTTTGCCTCCAACAAAAGCTACCAACATCTTGTAGACGTATATATGTCTGTCTGATGGTGTGCGTA